>NC_068455.1:59798257-59950757 GCF_023373465.1 Oncorhynchus keta | reverse complement strand
CCTATTGTGATGATGCTGTACCTGTTCGGACCTACACTCAGACAGAGGCCTACGCCTTGGGCTATTAAAAGACTCGCCAGTTTCATTGGCATTGAGACACAGTCGTGGCAGGTTGGAGTTTGTGGGCCCGCTCCTTCACACAGTGGTAATGAGACTAGCACCGATGCCGGTGGGGAGACATTGATCGGTCTGAAATAACCAGATTACCGGTTGTTGGGTTTGGAACTCCGGATAAGCTCCCCGCTCCAATTGAATGTTAAGATAATTGGATCTGAAAGTTCAGAATGAAATGTATATGGTTTTGATAACCCAAATAAGCAATGTAATAATACTCTATAAGATACAATGTTGGTAAAGCCGAATAAGAAATTAAAATGCGTGCTGATATGCCAATAGCTATTGAATAAGCATTGACAAACAAAGTTTATGGTCAAACCTTGTGTGGAACATTGAATACAATTGAATTCAATCAAAGCCTATTGGATGCTAACTTATTTTTAAGTAGGACAGAAGAATTTATAACAGACTTTCTCCGACATAACATAGATACAGAAGATCCCCTTCTTGTATGGGACACTTAGTGTCTTTAGAGGCCATGCAATTAAATGCTCGTCTTTAAAACAAAAGCAATTTTGGTCAGAAGAGTTCATATTAACAAAGGAAAGAGAAGGACAAATAAAAACTGTACCATAGAGGCACAGAATAATTTAAAGGAAAAACTGAAAGAAATGGAGGAACTTATTCAAGAAAGATCCAGTGTAATAGATTATAAAAATAAAGCGAACTGGATGGAATATGGGGAAAAATACCACACCTTTTTTGATTTACTCAGAGGACCGTTATTAGCATGTTTTAACCACTCCTATATAAATGGTAGATTATATATATAGAGTACCAGTCAAAGGTTTAGACACACATACTCATTTGAGGGTTTTTCTTTATTTTCTTTTACTATTTTCAACTTTGTAGAATAATAGTGAAGACAATACAACTATGAAATAACACATACAGAATCATGCAGTAACCACAAAAGTGTTAATCAAATCAAAATAGATTTGAGATTTGAGATTCTTCAAAGTAGCCTTGATGACAGCTTTGCACTCTCTTGGCATTCTATCAACCAGCTTCATGAGGTCGTCACCAGGAATGCATTTCAATGAACAGATGTGCCCTGTTTAACGTTCATCTGTGGAGTTTCTTTCCTTCTTAATGCGTTTGAGCCAATGAGTTGTGTTGTGATAAGGTAGAGGTGATATACAGAAGACGGCCCTATTTGGTAAAAGACCAAGTCCATATCATGGCAAGAACAGCTCAAATAAGTAAAAGAGAAATGACAGTCCATCATTACTTTAAGACATGAAGGTCAGTCAATCTGGAAACTTTGATGAAACTGGCTCTCATGAGGACCGCCACAGGAAAGGAAGACTGCTGGTTATGTTCATTAGAGTTAACCACCTCAGATTGCAGACCAAATAAATGCTTCACAGAGTTCAAGTAACAGACACATCTCAAAATCAACTGTTCAGAGGAGACTGCATTGGTTGAATTGCTTCAAAGAAACCACTGCTAAAGGACACCAATAATAAGAAGAGACTTGCTTGGGCCAAGAAACATGAGCAATGAACATTAGACAGGTGGAAATCTGTCCTCTGGTCTGATGAGTCCAAATTTGAGATTTTTGGTTCCAGCCATCGTGTCTTTGTGAGACGCAGAGTAGGTGAAGGGATTATCTACTCATGTGTGGTTCCCACCATGAAGCATGGAAGAGGTGGTGTGATGGTGTGGGGCTGCTTTGCTGGTGACACTGTCAGTGATTTAATTAGAATTCAATGCACACTTAACCAGCATGGCTCGATGAACGATGATCTCTGCATGTATGGTTCCCACCAGGAATTCAAGGCACACTTAACCAGGATGGCTACCACAGCATTCTGCAGCGATACACCATCACATCTGGTTTGCGCTTAGTGGGACTATCATTTATTTTTCAACTGGACAATGACCCCAAACACACCTCCAGGCTGTGTAAGGGCTATTTGACCAAGGATAGTGTTGGAGTGCTGCATCAGATGACGTGGCCTCCACAATCACCTGAACTCAACCCAATTGAGATGGTTTGGGATGAGTTGGACTGCAGAGTGAAGGAAAAGCAGCAAACAAGTGCTCAGCATATGTGGAAACTCCTTCAAGACTGTTGGAAAAGCATTCCAGTTGAAGCTGGTTGAGAGAATGCCAAGAGTGTGCAAAGCTGTCGTCAAGGCAAAGGGTGGCTACTTTGAAGAATCTAAAATCTAAAATATATTTTGATTTGTTTAACACTTCTTTGGTTACTACAAGATTCCAAATGTGTTATTTCATAGTTTTGATGTCTTCGCTATTATTCTACAATGTAGGAAATATTAAAAATAAAGAAAAACCCCTGAATGAGTAGGTGTGTCCAAACTTTTGACTGGTACTATATATTTACAAAAAAATATATGGGGGCTCCGTAATGATGCAGACAATTACGCTGATGAAAGCTACAATCTATCTGCAATATTAAAACTGATCGACACCCTAAATGTACTTTGGGGAATTCTAAAATGCAATGAGTTACAGATGAACATTGGCTTGTGAATGTGTTACATTTGTCTTATTGAACTGATACTAATGTAACTGTCGACTGTACTGTGTATCAACACGCCTTCTTTTGAAAATGGTGGCTTGACATCAGTAAGGCTGGTAGATGCCATCCAACCCATGCATTTCATCTCCTAACTTGAGATGTCATAATTCGATTAGGTGCTCAAGGTCTGTTATATGAGCCATGCATCTGATAGCTGGTATAAAATCCATAGGTGAGGAGTGCAAACTTTATTGAACTAAAGTGAGAATAAACTTTGGATTATTGAACTCACCCCAGGTGCTCAATAAATGTCATGTTCGATTAGGTGACGAAGCCAAGGTAATGAGCATCAGAGTTTGTGTTCCACATCTCCAGCAAAGGAAAACAAGGCTATAACTGTGTAGGAGTGAAGTTACCATTGAGATAACAGAGTTAGAGAAAGACAGATCCGTTTAGGTTATTTCCAAGAATCTTCGAACCAGCCCATTAGTGAGTCCCTCAACATTGCGAACAGCGAGAGACGACTCTGTAAAAGAATAATAATAATAATAGAATAGGAATTTTCAAACGTCAACCTGGAGGAAAAGTGCTCGATCATCGCCGATCGGTGCCCTAATCCCTTGTCTGGGCACAAGCTTGAAGCTCCTGCCTTTCGTCCTGCCGCTAAATCACAGAGCGCCGTCGCTTCATTCCTTCATACATCAAAATAAGAGAGGAGTATGTATTTTGTCTGCAAGTGTATATTCACAAATGAGCGCTTTTAATTCAAAAGAATGACTCAATTCTTCTCCACTGTCAAAGACATGATGACTAATGCTTTGCCTGGAGTCGTGCTGCAAGGGATCGCTTTTCTATTGCGTCAAAATCAGAGATTCATAGATCATGATAAAGTGGTGCGGCCTGGACAATGCTTCATTAATGACTAGGGGAAGCTGCAGACAAGGAAGCGCTTTTTTTATCAAGAAACAGAGTTCTACAAATACAGCTTGATCGCACTGGAAACGTATGTTGCTTTCAAACATCGTTCGGAAGTATGACAAAGTTACCCGACAAAAAGCAAGGTAGTACAATGTATGTGATGCTGGTGGTGCTCAAACTTTCAGGTAACAACTGTACATTGCAGTGATTCTACTGCATGGTGATTGAGTACAGGGGTTACTGTAAGAACACTACAGTGGCCTGAAAGGGTAAAACCTTTACTCGAAGCATCATTGCGTTCTGTGCTGTCAGAAGAGAAGAACCTATGAGGCTGCTCTTGGAAACTTTGCAGGAGAGTGGTAGAAGGAGGGATAGACCAACATGAGGACAGGTCCTTTAGGACATTTCTGACCTCTGTTTTTCCTTCCTTCTCAGTCTTTTGCTTTGCTCGAGTCCTTGAGGTGGCTCCCCTGTTCCCATTCCCCTCCTGGCTGTGTGGATTTTTAATAGAGAACCCCCTCCACCACCACTTCCCCTGCCCTAAAACTATATTTACAGTTGCTCCGTGGCCCTGCCAAATCAGGAGCCCACAAATTGGGTAGTTAAGGGCCCGGGAGAGTGAGGAGCATGTTTTATCACTAGATATGCCGAGAAATCAATGTGCCCTCACCAATGACTGTCTCTTTATGGACAGTCAGGGAAATGCACAGATGAAGGAGCAGGAAGTGAGTGAAGGGCTTAATATTCACCCTCTCAAACTTAAACACAGGTTTTAGCACATTGGGCTCTGTACCTTATAGCTTCCGTATTGGAGTCCATTTGAGCAGTTGGGGAGATTCTTTGTCTTGATGGCTTTGCATAAACCGACGAAGGAAAGTGTACAGGCAAGATAACTCAGCGCAGCAAATCAATTAGACCTGCATACCTGCTACTGTATGAGAGTATGAGAGTACAACAGTGGAGGCTGCTGAGGGGAGGACGGCTCATAATAATGGCTGGAACGGAGCGAATGGAATGGCATCAAACCACGTGTTTGATCTATTTGTTACCATTCCACCTATTCCGCTCCAGCCATTACCACCAGCCCATCCTCCCCAATTAAGGTGCCACCAACCTCCTGTGGAGTACACACACACACACACACATGGGCAACTCCACAGTTCAATCACTAGGTGTGTTGCAAATGCCCGAAGGGGAAACTATGCAACTGACTCAATCGCAGCCGTGTCTTTATTTAGAAAGGCTGCTGCTGCTTCCCAGGTCCAGACTCAAGGTCGGTGGTTGCATCACGTATGGACAGCGCCTGCCAGCAATGAAGCCTATCAGTCATCAGCCTTAATGAAGAGGGGGGTCAGGCAGTCATTCTGGCATAAAAATAGACACCAGGGGAGGCAAACGCGTAAGCTTTCAGGGACGAGGCCAGGAATGGGACTTGGCAATGGGGGTACCTCTGGATTATCAGTCGCCTGACGACTCACACCTCATTTTTTGATGATATCCAGCACAATACAAGTCTACATATCCCATTCATGTCCATAACGGAAATGCAAATGTTCTTTAGTACACCTGTTCTCTGAGCTTACTTATGGACACATCTGAAGACATGTTTTAAATCGGCCAAAGCAGGTTTTTACATTGTACTATATTTTGTCTTTGGACGCATGGGGGTACTTTTTTTTTTACACATTTCATTATTAAGTCCTGTGAATACATGTTTATTATTATACATACAGTGCCTTCGGAAAGTTTTCAGACCCCTTTGACCCCCCCCCCGTTCTTGGCATTATATGGACTCGGTCTTTTACCAAATATGTCTATCTTCTGTATACCAACCCTACCTTGTCACAACACAACTGATTGGCTCAAAAGCATTAAGAAGGAAATCAATTCCACATAATCACTTTTAACAAGGCACACCTGTTAATTGAAATGCATTCCAGGTGACTACCTCATGAAGCTGGTTGAGAAAATGCCATAGCGTGTGCAAAGCTGTCATCAAGGCAAAGGGTGGCTACTTTGAAGAATATCAAATATCAAATATATTTTGACTTACATTGGATTTGCTTATGCTGCATTAAGATTTGAACATGTTTAAGATCTAAGAAAGAGAACATATGCTCTAGGGGTGTGTGTGTGTGTAAGAGAGAAAGAGAGTGCGTGGATTTGTTTAGATATTGTTTTTATATGTATATATTCGTCCAGACCATCTATATACCAAACATTATTAAGATCTAAACATGATTAAAATATTTCTCTCTCCAGTCTCCGTTGACTTGAACTAGATTTGGAAATAATCCATGTCCTCTTGGGTTCTGTGTGTGTAAGGAGAAAGAGTGTGTGGATTTCTTTCAGCATTGTTTTCATACAGTGCCTTGCAAAAGTATTCAGACCCTTTGGATTTCTTCACATTTTATTGTGTTGAAGGTGGGATTCAAATTGATTTGATTGTAATTTTCTTCTCAACAATCTACTGAAAATACTCAATCATTTAAAAAAAAAAAGATGAATAAAAACTTGATAAATCAAATATAGTCATTGCATAAGTATTCAGCGCTTTGTTAAGGAAAGCCTAAATTAGATCAGACGAATACATCGAAGACACAGTTGCCCTTCTGATTTTAAAACTATTATAGAGTTCAATGGCTGTGATGGGAGACAACTGAGGAAGGATCAACAGCATTTTAGTGACTCCACAATGATGAAAAGAGTGAAAAGACCACAAATATACAGAATAGAAATATTTCAAAGCATGCATCTTGTATGTAATACTGCAGAAAAAAAAACTAAGCAAAAGAATACACGTTTTTTTGGCCTAAATGCAAATCCTTGTGTTTGGGGCAAATCCAACACAACACATCCCTGAGTGACTGCCTCTTTATTTTCAACTATGGGGGTGGCCGCATCATTGTGTGTATGCTTGACATCGGCAAATACTGGGAAGTTTTACCGGATAAAAATTAACAGGATGTGGCTTAGCACAGGAAATAATCCTAAAGGAAAATCTGATTCAGTCTGCTTTACACCAGACACTAGGGGATAAATTAACCTCTCAGCAGTACAATAACCTACAACACAAGGCCAAATCTACATTGGAGTTGCTTACCAAGAAGACAATGAATGTTCTTGAGTGGCCAAGTTATCATTTGGACTTGAATCTGCTATGGAAAAACTTGAAAATTGCTGCCAGGCCATGAACCCCAACATCTTGACAGAGCTAGAAGAGTAATGAAAAGAATAATGGGCTAATATTATACAATCCAGGTGTGTAAAGCTCTTAGAGAGTTACCCAAGAAGACTCATAGCTGTAATCTCTGCCAGGTGTTTCTAACATGACTCAGGGAGCTGAATATTTATACAGCGACTATATTTTAGTTATTTCATTCCTATTTATCTTTGAAAACGGTTTTAAAAAATTGCATTCAAGTATTTTGCATAGATTGTTGACAAAAAAAATTAGAATTAAATCCCTTTTAATCATACTTTGTAACACGATACAATTTGAAAAAATCCAAGGGGTATGAATACTTTTGCAAGGCACTTTTGCAAGGCACTTACAGTTTAAGTCGGAAGTTTACATACACTTAGGTTGGAGTCATTAAAACACATTTTTCAACCACTCCACAAATTTCTTGTCAACACACTATAGTTTTGGCAAGTTGGTTAGGACATCTACTTTGTGCATGACACAAGTAATGTTTCCAATAATTGTTTACAGACAGATTATTTCACTTATAATTCACTGTATCACAATTCCAGTCGGTCAGAAGTTTACATACACTAAGTTGACTGTGCCCTTAAACAGCTTGGAAATTTCCAGAAAATAATGTAATGTAAATGTAAATGTAATGGCTTTAGAAGCTTCTGAAAGCCTAATTGACATCATTTGAGTCAATTGGAGGTATTTCAAAGCCTACCTTCAAACTCAGTGCTTCTTTGTTTGACATAATGGAAAAATCAAAAGAAATCAGCCAAGACCTCAGAATTTTTTTTGTATTTTGTAGACATCTGGTTCATCCTTGGGAGCAATTTCCAAATGCCTGAAGGTACCACGTTCATCTGTACAAACAATAGCATGCAAGTATAAACGCCATGAGACCACGCAGCCGTCATACCGCTCAGGTAGGAGACGCATTGTCTCCTAGAGATGCACGTACTTTGGTGCGAAAAGTGCAAATCCGTCCCAGAACAACAGCAAAGGACCTTGTGAAGATGCTGGAGGAAACAAATACAAAAGTATCTATATCTACAGTAAAACGAGTCCTATATCAACATAACCTGAAAGGCCGCTCAGCAAGGAAGAAGCCACTGCTCCAAAACTGCCATAAAAAAGCCAGACTACGCTTAGCAACTGCACATGGGGACAAAGATCGTACTTTTGGAGAAATGTCCTCTGGTCTGATGAAACAAAAATAGAATTGTTTGGCTATAATGACCATCATTATGTTTGGAGGAAAAAGTGGGATGCTTGTAAGCCGAAAAACACCATCCCAACCATGAAGCACGGGGTGACAGCATCATGTTGTGGGGTCCTTTGCTGCAGGAGGGACTGGTGCACTTCACAAAATAGATGGCATCATGAGGTAGGTAAATGATGTGGATTTATTGAAGCACCATCTCAAGACATCAGTCAGGAAGTTAAAGCTTGGTCGCAAATGGGTCTTCCAAATGGACAATTACCCCAAGCATACTTCCAAAGTTGTGGCAAATGGTTTAAGGACAACAAAGTCAATGTATTGGAGTGGCCATCACAAAACCCTGACCTCAATCCCATAGAAAATATGTGGGCAGAACTGAAAAAGCGTGTGCGAGTAAGGAGGCCTACAAATCTGACTCAGTTACACCAGCTTTGTCAGGAGGAATGGGCCAAAATTCACCCAATTTATTGTGGGAAGTTTGTGGAAGCCTCCCCGAAACGTTTGACCCAAGTTAAACAATTTAAAGGCAATGCTACCAAATACTAATTGAGTGTATGTAAATGTCTGACCCATTGGGAATGTGATGAAAGAAATAAAAGCTGAAATAAATCACACTCTACAGTATTATTCTGACATTTCACATTCTTAAAATAAAGTGGTGATCCCAACTGACCTAAAACAGGGAATGTTTACTGGGATTAAATGTCAGAAAGTGTGAAAAATTGAGTTTAAATGTATCTGGCTAAGGTGTATGTAAACTTCTGACTTCAACTGTATATATTAGTCTGGACAATCTACATACAAAAAAAGATGAAGATCTGATCATTTAAAAATGTATTCACGTGATTTGTGAAAGTGTTCAAAAACAATAAACCCATGTGTCCAAAGACTAAATATAGTCCAGTACGATACAGAAATGGCTGTCGTTCTGAAATGACAATGAGTTGAATCGTATAATATGATTTTTATTTTGGAATAATTGGGTCTACAATAGGTCAAGTAACAGTAATACATGCTTTTAAACTAGTTCATTCTGAAATGTGTTGCAGAATACATATTGAATGACTATTTCACATTTTCAGAAAATCTAATAAAAATCTAATCAAGTCACATTTTATTGGTCACATAGCAGACGTTAGCAGATGTTATTGTGGGTGTAGCGGAATGCTTGTGTTTCTAGCTCCGACAGTGCAGTAACGTCTAACAAGTAGTATCTAACAATTTCACGACATATACCCAATACACACAAATCTAAGTAAAGGAACATCATGAAGAATATGTAAATATATGCATGAGCAATGGTTCATCCCAGTTTGATTTGGCCTGGTCCAGCTTGGATGGGTATATTCAGCGAGTGTGCAGAGCGTGCTCTCAACCTATAAGAGCCAACCTCTGGGTCCTATGAGTATGCCACTCAAGTCATGACACTTCCATTTAAACAGCTGACAAGCCCCCAACAGCATTTCTCACTCTCACACACGTGTCTACTGCGTGGCTGGAATCTGTCCCCTTTAAAGTCAATTGTCTGAGTATGTGTCTGTGAGTGTGTTTTTTTTAAAGAGATGTGTTATAGTGTGTGTTCGTTATTTGATTGTGTGTGTGATAGTGAATGAGAGAGAGAATGTAAGTAAGTGCATGTATTTGATTGTGTGTGCGTGTGCGTGTGCGTGTGCGTGTGCGTGTGTGTGTGTGTGTGTGTGTGTGTGTTTAAGCGCACATGCACCTGGGCAAGGGTAAGACGGGGTCAGTGCAGAAAGGGAGTATGTGTCTCAAGAAGCCCTGTCACATGAGAGCAGAAGGACTTTAAAGTACATTAAAGCGCTGTCACTGTTAATGATCAAACAGATGGACAGATTTAGTTTGCAATTAACGCTAACAAAACTATTTTGCCCCAGAGGAAAGACAAACTACTATAACGGCCCTATAGTACACCACTCCACTGAAGAAACAAGGGGCTTTTTTCAAAATCAATCCAAAAGTCGAGGGAGGGTGTACCAATCAAGCGTCCTGATTGTCTCAATTATGGAGATGAAGCTAGGGGTAGAATTGACACCAACCTGCCCTTAGGTTAAAAAAAAATGTTTCTGGTAATCATAGTGCTTCAGAACCTTCTTCTCCTCTATTTTGAGAACCACGTTATACTCATTGCTGAAAAATGTAAACTCCAAAGAGAATCGAGATGTGATCTCACTTGAATAGGGTTATAGAAATTGGAGGCTGCGATTTAGTTGAAAGAATGAAACTTTTGAAAACTTGGTTTAATCAAACCAAAATATGAGGGTTGGAGAAAGGATGTCTGACGAAGATTATGCTTCAGATTGAAAAGATGAGTTCACAAAGGGCTGTGTTTAGACAGGCAACCCAATTCTGATAATATTTTCACGAATTGGTCTTTTGACCAATCAGATCAGCTCTGAAAAAATTAGTGGGATTTTTTTATTTAAAAAAAAATTAGGCTGCCTGTCTAAATGAAGACAAAGGCCTGCTCTGAAAACTCAGTGTTGTCTATATCCACACAAAATAACACTTCAGGAGCAATTATCTCCATAGGCTACCAGTACTTAACAAAACCACAAGCTGCAATATTCCTACATTTGACAGCATGCAGCGTCAATGCCACTGTCAGAACACACCATTTAATTTCTATAATATACTACTCATCTACATGGGATTCAACAGATACAAGACTGAAGTATATATGTATATGTACTGTATGTATCACCAATACAATTCTGACCTTGCATCAGTTGTACCTGCATGAACATACCAGAACGCAAGGATTTAACATAAATTCCACATATCGGGCATATTATGGTTTCATATGACATTTACTGTCTGTCACTCTCCTGCATTGAGCCCAAATGGGACTCCCATGAGGCCCTGAGGTAGCTAGCGACAGATGGTAGACCCCCTTACGGAGCGGGTATAGGGTTGGCGCTAGCATACCCACCAGCCTGGAGTAACCACACATGCTCCCACAACGTGGTCTCAGGGCAATTCCGTATTATTTTGTACTTAAATCTGTGACACTCCATTTAGTATATGTTATATTAAGTTAGGTTACATTATGAATGGAATAGGTGTTTTACAATATCACACGGATTGTATGATGTAACTTATTATATGTCTTGGAGGATATTTAGTATTATAAGTCGATCTCTGAGACCAGATCGCTTGTTGCGTCTTAACAACAAAGGAGAATTACAGGGAGAATTTACATTGATGGTTAGGTGAACTAACAACAAAGGTTAGGATCATTTGCGAAAAAGTTTAGGAGAATTAAAACAGCAAAGGTTAAGTGAATTTGCGTAGGGGGTTAGGTGAATTGGGTTAAATTTAGACAAGGGTTAGCTAAAATGCTACAGTTATCCCCGACGCAACTTGAACACGCAACCTTTGGATTGCTAGACGGTCGCAGATTATGCCCACCCATCCCCAACCAAGCACCCTACTTTAGTTTCTGTCTAAAGTATCTAGACTATTAGTACATATCATACATCTTGGAGATGGTCTGACATTCGTATAGTATATTTCGTATGGCTCTGAGGCCAGGCTGGTTCCCAGTGCAATTAAGTCTAGCTGACCCCTTTGAGCCCTGGTACCAGTGGGGTGTTTCCGTCGCATTTCCCCATGCAGATGCTAACGCATGCATGTCCAATGTGAAACACCCTTTCCCACACGTTATGCCGTGCACATATGGCCACTCCGTGTAAGGCACGGTTAATAATGCTGACATGTTTAGGAAACATGACACGATACCATAACGTGCTGCTGGAATACCGGCGGGAGACCTAGATTGGTGTGACCATCTGAATGAAAGGGAAAGGACCAACAAAGTTGTTGAGATATATACAGGTAACTGCCAAAATAAAGCAAACACTTGAGTAAATGAGGGATGCAATGCATATTGAAAGCAGATGCTTCCACACAGGTGTGGATCCTGAGTTAATTAAGCAATTAAAACATCCCATCATGCTTACACTTCAGCTCCACTATAAGCCTTGCGTTGCTTTGCCATCAGAGTCGTGTCAATGTGACGTTCTACCTGCTACACAGAGCGCATTGTTTTATAAGCGGAGAGGAGCAGAGGGGAGAGGGTTTATTCTATTTTCCCCTACTGTACTGTTGTGACAACACAGAGGCGGATGCAAGATGCAAGCAACGATGGTTTAATGAATATAGTTTACAACAGCAACAGGACAGACAGACTGTACTCAGACGGAATCCGACCCAGGGACTAGGGCGCATCTTCCAATGATAGTGTGCTGAGAAATCCAGGGAGTGTGTCCGGATGGGTAGGAAGGAGCACAGCAGATAATCCACACAAGGGCGGCGAGAGAAGAGCACAGACACACGACACAACCTCAGGGAAGTAACAACGATCTGACAACAAGAAACACTGGTTACAGAACATATAAAGGGAAGATAAGTGGTTCCAGCTGGCGCAGACAATCAGGCCGAGATTGGGAACCACGCCCACACAAACACGAGAGAGAGAGAGAGAGAGAGAGAGAGAGAGAAAGAGAAAGAGAGAGGCAGTGGATTCATGAACCGTGACAATACCCCCTCTAGGAACGCCTCTTGGCGTTCCCAGGCGAATTTACCTGTCGATTGAAATCATCGATAAGGGAGTGATCCAGAATGTCCCTAGCAGGTACCCAACTTCTCTCCTCCGGGCCGTAACCCTCCCAGTCCACCAGGTACTGGAATCCGCGTCCCCTCCTTCTAGAGTCCAAAATACAATTGACAGAAAAGGTGGGTTCCCCATCAACAAGTCGTGGCGGCGGGGGAACCGGGACCGGCGGGTTAATGCGTGCCTGAAACACAGGTTTTATTTTAGACACATGAAAGGTAGGATGAATTCTCCTATACGCCGGAGGAAGCTTGAGCCGGACCGCCACCGGACTAATGATCCTGGTGACTCTGAACGGGCCGATAAATTTGGGGGCAAGTTTGTTCGAAACGGATCTGAGTGGAATGTTCTTAGTAGAAAGCCACACTCTTTGGCCAACGACGTATACCGGAGGCTTCGACCGGTGGCGATCGGCCTTAGCCTTGGTGCGCGCCCCCCACCCGGAGAAGAGTCTCACGGGCTCTGCTCCATGCGTGACGGCACCTCTGGATGAAAGCGTGAGCGGAAGGAACAGTGACCTCGGACTCCGTACTGGGAAAGATAGGTGGCTGGTAACCTAAACTACACTCAAACGGAGAGAGACCCGTAGCTGCCACTGGCAACGAATTGTGAGCGTACTCAACCATAGAGAGTTGTTGACTCCAGGAAGAGGGATTCTTAGAAACCAAACATCGCAACACTCTCTCCAAATCTTGGTTGGCCCTCTCCGTTTGACCGTTGCTCTGGGGATGAAACCCTGAAGACAGGCTGACACTCGCTCCCAGTAACCTACAAAACTCTTGCCAAAACTTGGACACAAATTGGGGCCCCCTGTCAGAAACTACGTCCGTCGGCAGGCCATGTAAGCGAAAGACGTGATCGACGACAGCTACCGCTGTCTCCTTGGCAGATGGTAATTTAGGCAAGGGAATAAAATGAGCCGCCTTCGAGAATCGGTCCACCACGGTCAACACCACCGTCTTGCCCTGGGAGGGCGGGAGGCCGGTAACAAAATCTAGCGCGATGTGGGACCAGGGTCTCGAAGGGACCGACAGCGGTTGGAGTAACCCATCTGGGGGTCGATTAGAAGTCTTCCCAGTGGCACAAACCGAGCAAGCCAAGACAAAACTGTGAATGTCACGAGCCATCAGTGGCCACCAAAAGCGTTGCTTAACCAAAAAGCTAGTGCGGCTGACTCCTGGATGACACGCTACGTTGGAGCAATGCCCCCACCGAATAACATCGGACCGACACCCCTCCGGCACAAACAACCGATTAGGCGGGCAACCGGGCGGAGGCGTTACCCCTTCTAAGGCCGTTTTGACCCTCGATTCAACCTCCCATGTGAGTGTGGATACTACTAGGGTCCCGGGTAGGATGCACTCGGGAGTGGATGGGCGTTCGGAATGGTCAAAAATGCGAGAAAGGGAATCGGGTTTGACATTCTTGGAACCCGGGCGATACGAGAGAGAGAAGTCAAAACGTCCGAAAAGAGTGCCCACCGCGCCTGCCTGGAGTTGAGTCGCTAGTTCTGATATATTCCAAATTTTTGTGATCGGTCCAAACTATAAAAGGTACCCCGAACCCTCTAACCAATGGCGCCACTCCTCCAGTGCTAACTTCACTGCCAACAACTCTCTGTTGCCAATGTCGTTTGCGTTCCGCAGGTGATAACCGATGGGAAAGGAACGCACAAGGGTGCATCTTGTCGTCAGAAGAGGAACGTTGGGAAAGTACCGCACCTACCCCCACCTCTGAAGCGTCCACCTCTACTACGAACTGACGCGAGGGATCGGGAGCTATGAGGATGGGAGCCGAAACAAAGCGGCTCTTGAGTTTGGCGAATGCAGCCTCGGCTGTATCGGACCACCTGAACGTCACTCTGGGGGAGGTTAAGGCGGTAAGAGGAGCGACTATCTGACTAAAGTTGCGAACGAAACGCCGGTAGAAATTGGCGAATCCCAGAAACCTCTGTAGGGCCTTACGGGAATCTGGGCTTGGCCAATCCACCACAGCCTTAACCTTGTCAGGATCCATGCGAATACCTTCAGTCGAGACGATGTAACCTAGGAATGGAACGGATTGTGCATGAAAAATGCATTTCTCCGTCTTGACAAAAAGTCCATTCTCCAACAACCTCTGAAGCACTCGTCTGACGTGCTGAACGTGTTCCTGGAGAGAAGAAGAAAAAATCAGTATGTCATCCAGGTAAACATATATGAACTGATCAATCATATCTCTCAGCACGTCATTGACGAGTGCCTGGAAAACCGCTGGGGAGTTGGATAGCCCAAAAGGCATGACCAAATATTCGAAGTGCCCTCTGGGGGTGTTAAACGCGGTCTTCCATTCGTCCCCCCCCCTTATGCGAACCAAATGATATGCATTACGTAAATCCAACTTAGTGAACACGGATGCTCCCTGTAACCTTTCAAAGGCTGAGGACATCAACGGTAAGGGATAGGTATTCTTCACTGTGATGTTATTCAACCCACGGTAATCAATGCAAGGACGCAGAGATCCGTCCTTCTTCCCCACAAAGAAGAACCCCGCCCCCGCTGGAGAAGAGGAAGGACGAATGAATCCAGATGCCAGAGAATCAGAGATGTATCTCTCCATAGCCTCCCTCTCAGGAACAGAGAGTGAATATAACTTGCCTTTAGGCGGAGACTCACCTGGCAATAATTCTATTGCACAGTCATAGGGACAATGCGGAGGAAGAGAAGCAGCACGGGACTTACTGAACACCTCCTTCAGGTCGAGGTATTCAACGGGCACGTTAGACAAATCCACTGCCTCCTCTAGAAACACAGAATCAGACACAGACGAACAGGCAGACACTAAACAGGACTCAAGACACTTGTTACTCCACATGGATATAGAGTTATGACCCCAGTCAACTCTGGGGTTGTGTTGGGTGAGCCAAGGGTGGCCGAGGACTAATGGTGCAAGGGGTGAGTCCATGAGTAGAAATGATAGTGTCTCAGTGTGATTGCCAGAAGTGATGAGTGTGATAGGTTCAGTGGTGTGAGAAATGTTGGGGAGTTCTTGACCATTGAGAGCGTTGACGGATATCTTGTGCGTGAGTGAGGTGATAGGAATCTGGAGTTTGTGAGCGAACTTGAAGTCCATGAAATTACCCTCTGCTCCTGAGTCCAGTAAGGCTTGGGTGTCGTGCGTGTGGGTGGCCCATCTTAGTCTTACCGGGAGGAGAGTAGATGATGAGGTCTTCTCTGTGGTGACACCACCCGATAGTAGCCTCATGTTTACTACCGGGCCTGATCTTTTACCGGGCAGGAGTGGATAAAGTGGCCCGCTCTACCACAGTAGAGACAGAGTCCTTGGGATCTCCGCCTCTCCCTCTCTTCCCGGGAGAGGCGAGCTCTCCCCAGCTGCATGGGTTCGTGAGCGGAGGCTGAACTGGCCGTGTTCCCGCCGCTGGCCTGCCCGCCCTCCGTGTCGTTATACGGTCTGTTAGGGCATGCTCGGCGGCCAATACGACTCAGACGAGCGTCGACCCTCAAGGCTAGTTCCACTAGTCCGTTTAAACTCCTGGGAAGGTCCAGAACATAAATCTCCTTCTGGATCCGGTCCTCCAGCCCATGCAGGAACATGTCCCACTGCGCCTCCTCGTTCCACTGACACTCTGCGGCCAGAGTGCGGAATTGGATGGAGTATTCCGATACTGAACGGTCTCCTTGGCGAAGGTCAGCGAGTAGTCTGGCCGCCTCCCTACCCGCCACGGCCCGATCGAAGACCCTTCTCATCTCCTCGGAGAGTGTCTGGAAAGAGGTGCAGCATGGGTCCTGGTTCGCCCACACCGCCGTTCCCCAAAGAGCCGCTTTGCCTGATAGCAGTGTGAGTACGAATGCTACCTTAGACTGTTCACGGTTGAAGGTCCGTGGCTGCAACGAAAATGCATGGAACATCTCGTAAGAAAGGCTCTGCAATAGTCAGGATCACCTGAATAACCCTCTGGTGTCGGTAGCCGTGGCTCTAGCTGGGAATCCGGCTCTGGCGGGGCGGGTTGAACTGCCGGTGTAGGTGGCGCAGCGGAACCCCTCAGATGTTGTAATTGTTGGATCAGCTGGGCTACCTGCGTCGCAAGGGCTTGTACTGCCCGACCTGTGTTGGAGATGTTCTCCTCTTGTTGATCCATTCTCGTGATACTTCGGGAAATGAATTCGGTCAGACTCGTTGAACTCGCTGCATCCATGGTCTGGTCAGATCGTTCTGTGACAACACAGAGGCGGATGCAAGATGCAAGCAACGATGGTTTAATGAATATAGTTTACAACAGCAACAGGACAGACAGACTGTACTCAGACGGAATCCGACCCAGGGACTAGGGCGCATCTTCCAATGATAGCGTGCTGAGAAATCCAGGGGAGTGTGTCCGGATGGGTAGGAAGGAGCACAGCAGATAATCCACACAAGGGCGGCGAGAGAAGAGCACAGACACACGACACAACCTCAGGGAAGTAACAACGATCTGACAACAAGAAACACTGGTTACAGAACATATAAAGGGAAGATAAGTGGTTCCAGCTGGCGCAGACAATCAGGCCGAGATTGGGAACCACGCCCACACAAACACGAGAGAGAGAGAGAGAGAGAGAGAGAGAGAGAGAGAGAGAGAGAGAGAGAGAGAGAAAGAGAAAGAGAGAGGCAGTGGATTCATGAACCGTGACAACTGTAGCATATTCATCGATTATGCGTAAGTACAATAGCTCTGGTCCAGTTTTTCACAAGTTCTCATTAAACTGTACAACAGTGTCGTTTAATTACACAAGTTGCTTTTGTTTATATTGTGAGATAGCTAGCTAGAGTTTCTGTTAGCTTGTAGCATCTTGCCTTCATAAATCTTAATCAATTATGGGCTATTTTACTTTTGGAGAATCTCTTATGCCATGGGTTAAAGTTATGTATAGTAAACACAAGCGTAAAATAATCAATAATGGCTACTTCTCAGAAAGTATTAAACTGTCAAGAGGAGTAAAACAAGGTTGTCCACTATCGGCATATCTATTTATTATGGCCATCGAAATGTTAGCTATTAAAATGAGATTCAAAACTAATATCAAAGGACTAGAAATCCGGGGCTTAAAAACAAAGGTGTCATTGTACGCTGACGTCTCATGTTTTCTTTTAAATCCACAATCTAGATTCCTGCACAGCGTCATAAGAGGATCTAGATAATTAATCGAACCTCTCTGGATTGAAACCTAACTACGATAAGTGTACGTAGTGTACCGCAAAAAAAGACAACTTTTACATTACTATGTAGTTGACCAATAAAATGGTCTGACGGTGAAGTGGACATACTCTGTATTCATTACCCGAATGATCACAATAAAATACATGAAAAGGTAAACACTTGTCTATTTGTGGAAAAATCACCCTGATGAATTATTTAGTCATATCCCAGTTGACCTATTTACTGATGGCCCTGCCTACACCAGACAACTTGTTTTTTAAAATGATTATGAGCAAAAATGATTCCTCGTGATTTGGAACGGCAAGTCAGACAATGTTAAACGGGCCTATTTATATAATGAATATGAATTCATGGCTAAAATGATTAAATATTTAAACATTGAACCTCTCACTAAAGGCTTCAGTCATACAAAAGTTATACTTAAATCAAAACTCATTTTCGGGTTATTTGAAAATAAAATAATCTCCAGAATATCACTATTTTAAAAACAAGTCATATGAAGCTGGTTCCAATTTCAGTTTAATCCACCAGAAAAGACAGAATAAATATTACAACAAATATTTTGGCTAAACTCAAATATACTAATTGATAACAAAAATCATATATGGTTTTATAAAAACGAATAAATAAATGTTGTTTGCCTGCCTCTGTTTAAAGAATAAAGTTTTGCTTCTTCAACACTGTCTGCGTCTAGGTCAAACCTTAAAACGTGATTGTTATGTATATGGGGTTACAACCATCCCAGCTCTGCAGATTTTGCAGCGAAGAGACAGAGTCATTAGATCACTTGTTTTGACCATATGTAGCTTGTTTATCAGGTTCAGAAATGGCAGAAAAATCACAACATTTACTTAAAGCTATCTTTGCAAATAGCACTGTTGTGTGACTTGAAAATGCATGGTCAGTCGATCAATAATATAACAGTATTTTTACTAAAGGTGATCATCTTTCATTTGGAATCTGTGGAAACTATGAGATTAGAAAGGTTCAGAACTTTTGTGAAACATCACAGCTGAAAAATATTTGGCAAGTAGAAGTCAACACTGGATGGTTTTTAGAGATGAGAGGGGTTGAGAGTAGCTGAATGGTGGTATAAAAAAAAGAGAACTAATGTGAAATGTATCGTGTCCGTGTACCGTGTCTGTTGTTCGTTACAAGTTGGATGGAGTGGAGGGCTATGAAGATCCCAGTGGCCAGGCCTCTGAGCGTATGGTGTCGAGAGGGAGCTTTGCTGGGTTGGGCGGTTGTTGTTATTCCATTCGGCAGACCTCCGAATGTATGGCGCAGAGAGAGGGTACAACAGGTCTGAAAGCCTGGCTTTGACTGGGAGTGTCTGTTGCTGGAACCGTGGTTGGTCTTCTAGGTTCTGGATTTTCATCCCTTAATGATGCTGATGAATCACTATCACATGAAGGGGACATACAATGCTGCCTCGTTTCTGTTGATGTCTCCTCTGTATCGACAAGGTGCATATTCACTGGTCCACTGCTGGGTCGACAGTCGGAATTCAAGTTTCCCTTTGACCTACAAATAGGACAGAAATCATGAGTTACATAATAAAAAACTCAATTAGCCAGCATTGAAGTTGAATGTATCAAACACATCTCCAATGAGAGTTACTTCTTTTCAGGTTTATAGATGAGGTAACACAAATGTTATAATTTGTTCCTACTTCCACTCCTTCTCTTTGCTGGCACCCGAGACACTGGGGAAACGGTTGTTTTTGTTCTTTCTGTGTCTGTTGAATTGGTCCCTCAATCAATCAATTAACTGTATTCATAAAGCCCTTTTTACATCATCTGATGTCACAAAGTGCTGTACAGAAACCCAGCCTAAAACCCCAAACCCCAAACAGCAAGCAATGCAGATGATTTCCATATTTCTCTGCAGTCTTGACCTGTTGATTGAACTATGACATAGGTCAGATAATAATTCGTTTGACTACTGTAAGAACACAAGTACTAACGTCCTCTCTTTGCACACAGGTTCCTGGCAACTGGAAAAAGTCTCAAGAGCCTTCAGCTACCGCCTGGGAAGGAAAACAGTGCCAGACAGTGTCTACATGACCTGTGACGCCATAATCCAGCTGAGAGACATTTGTCAAGACAAAGCTGATCGGTTTTGGAACAAACTGAACTTCCCGAACTGCATGGGGGAAATCAATGGGAAATATATTCTCATACAGACACCTCGAAAGTCAGGAAGCATTTTCTTCAATTCTTGTTTTATTTTAATTAGTGGATGCAGACAATAGGTTCCGCGTCGCCCAAGTTGGAGACTAAGGCAGAACCTGTGATGGCGGGATATATGCAGAGTCACCGTTTGGGAAGGGAATGGAAGCTGGAACAGCCCTGCCAGGCTCTAGTGAACTGGGGGAAATGCCTTCTGTTAATGGTGGGGGAAGCAGCCTTTCCCCTCATTACCTACTTTTTGAGGCCATATCCAGGCAAAGGTCTGCCCAGAGAGATGGAAATATTATGTTATAGATCATCAAGGCAAAGGATGGTTGTAAAATGTAGACAGTGTGGTATTGGCAGCATGCATCTTGCACTTCTACCTGTTGACCCCTCAGGATGCCAGGGCCCTGCAGAGAGAGGCTGAGGAGTCTGGGCGAGCACTACAAGCCATGAGACAAATTGGGGCCAACCGAGCAGGAAGGGAAGCCTACAATGTGCAGAATTGTCAACAGGGAAAGATGTGGAGAAGAGTGTGGACGGTCAACAGAACTTGAGCCTGACAGATAGCTGTCCTGTTAGTACAGTCAGGTTCTCATTTAGCTTCTAATTTATAGTACACAGTTAATGCAATTCTTGCTTCCTGACTGGTATTTTTTTGTAGTCATTTACGGTGGGAGAGAGATTTGTTCAGGTAGTGAAATGCCAGACTCTCCCTAAGACTGATGAAGTGCTTAATAGGCTGACGTTTATCGTCAAGAGAGTCTTTCTCCCATCAAACCGGTTAAAGAACTCAGAAAGGCTTTTCCTTCAACATTCTTGCAACATCAAATGACTGTTTTGTGCACACTGATTGAAACATTATCTGAATGTCAGCACAACTGGGCAGTTTTTGTGTTTTGGGAATCAATCTCTTGCCATATCCCCACAATGTTCCCAAAACCGATGTCCCCTCTAAGCTGCGTTTGTGTGCAGGCGCGCAGTGGCCCTGAGACTGCTGACCAGAAGAAACATCAGCCCACGGAGAGAAGCATGACATTCAACTTTCTAGACTTTTCCCCGTTAGTTAAAACTACCAACGTTTCCCTTTACTGTGGCAATTGTGATCGAATCAACGCAACATTACCCACTTTCAATACAACATACAGAAACAATACGGACTATGCAAGACTTAGTATGCAAAACTAACTATACAAGAGATTTTGTAGTAGGCCGAACACATCAGAGTAGGATTATATTGGATTGACTTGCATGACTCAGCCCGTACTCTACATAGACCTGAAAGGCCGCTCAGCAAGGAAGAAGCCACTGCTCCAAAACCACCATAAAAAAAGCCAGACTACGGTTTGCAACTGCACATGCGGACAAAGATCGTACTTTTTGGAGTTATGTCCTCTGGTATGATGTAACAAAAATAGAACTGCTTGGCCATAATGACCATTGTTTTGTTTGGAGGAAAAAGGGGGAGGCTTGCAAGCCAAAGAACACCATCCCAAACGTGAAGCACGAGGGTGGCAGCATCATGTTGTGTGGGTACTTTGCTGCAGAAGGGACTGGTGCACTTCACAAAATAGATGGTATCATCGGGGAGGAACATTTTGTATATATATTGAGGCAACATCTCAAGACATCAGTCAGGAAGTTAAAGCTTGGTCAGAAATGGGTCTTCCACATGGACAATGACATTACATTTACATTTACATTTAAGTCATTTAGCAGACGCTCTTATCCAGAGCGACTTACAAATTGGTGCATTCACCTTATGACATCCAGTGGAACAGCCACTTTACAATAGTGCATCTAAATCTTTTAGGGGGGTGAGAAGGATTACTTATCCTATCCTAGGTATTCCTTAAAGAGGTGGGGTTTCAGGTGTCTCCGGAAGGTGGTGATTGACTCCGCTGTCCTGGCGTCGTGAGGAGTTTGTTCCACCATTGGGGGCCAGAGCAGCGAACAGTTTTGACTGGGCTGAGCGGGAACTGTACTTCCTCAGTGGTAGGGAGGCGAGCAGGCCAGAGGTGGATGAACGCAGTGCCCCTGTTTGGGTGTAGGGCCTGATCAGAGCCTGGAGGTACTGAGGTGCCGTTCCCCTCACAGCTCCGTAGGCAAGCACCATGGTCTTGTAGCGGATGCGAGCTTCAACTGGAAGCCAGTGGAGAGAGCGGAGGAGCGGGGTGACGTGAGAGAACTTGGGAAGGTTGAACATCAGACGGGCTGCGGCGTTCTGGATGAGTTGTAGGGGTTTAGTGGCACAGGCACGGAGCCCAGCCAACAGCGAGTTGCAGTAATCCAGACGGGAGATGACAAGTGCCTGGATTAGGACCTGCGCCGCTTCCTGTGTGAGGCAGGGTCACTCTGCGGATGTTGTAGAGCATGAACCTACAGGAACGGGCCACCGCGTTGATGTTAGTTGAGAACGACAGGGTGTTGTCCAGGATCACGCCAAGGTTCTTAGCGCTCTGGGAGGAGGACACAATGGAGTTGTCAACCGTGATGGCGAGATCATGGAACGGGCAGTCCTTCCCGGGAGGAAGAGGAGCTCCATCTTGCCGAGGTTCAGCTTGAGGTGGTGATCCGTCATCCACACTGATATGTCTGCCAGACATGCAGAGATGCGATTCGCCACCTGGTCATCAGAAGGGGGAAAGGAGAAGATTAATTGTGTGTCGTCTGCATAGCAATGATAGGAGAGACCATGTGAGGTTATGACAGAGCCAAGTGACTTGGTGTATAGCGAGAATAGGAGAGGGCCTAGAACAGAGCCCTGGGGACACCAGTGGTGAGAGCGCGTGGTGAGGAGACAGATTCTCGCCACGCCACCTGGTAGGAGCGACCTGTCAGGTAGGACGCAATCCAAGCGTGGGCCGCGCGGAGATGCCCACCTCGGAGAGGGTGGAGAGGAGGATCTGATGGTTCACAGTATCGAAGGCAGCCGATAGGTCTAGAAGGATGAGAGCAGAGGAGAGAGAGTTAGCTTTAGCAGTGCGGAGCGCCTCCGTGATGCAGAGAAGAGCAGTCTCAGTTGAATGACTAGTCTTGAAACCTGACTGATTTGGATCAAGAAGGTCATTCTGAGAGAGATAGCGGTAGAGCTGGCCAAGGATGGCACGTTCAAGAGTTTTGGAGAGAAAAGAAAGAAGGGATACTGGTCTGTAGTTGTTGACATCGGAGGGATCGAGTGTAGGTTTTTTCAGAAGGGGTGCAACTCTCGCTCTCTTGAGGACGGAAGGGACGTAGCCAGCGGTCAGGGATGAGTTGATGAGCGAGGTGAGGTAAGGGAGAAGGTCTCCGGAAATGGTCTGGAGAAGAGAGGAGGGGATAGGGTCAAGCGGGCAGGTTGTTGGGCGGCCGGCCGTCACAAGACGCGAGATTTCATCTGGAGAGAGAGGGGAGAAAGAGGTCAGAGCACAGGGTATGACCCCAAGCATACTTCCAAAGTTGTGGCAAAATGGCTTAAGGACAACAAAGTATTGGAGTGGCCATCACAAAGCCCTGACCTCAATCCTATAGAAAGTTTGTGGGCAGAACTGAAAAAACGTGTGCGAGCAAGGAGGCCTACAAATCTGACTCAGTTACACCAGCTCTGTGTCAGGAGGAATGGGCCAAAATTCACCCAACTTATTGTGGGAAGCTTGTGGAAGGCTACCCGAAACTTTTGACCCAAGTTAAACAATTTAAAGGCAATGCTACCAAATACTAATTGGGTGCATGTAAACTTCTGACCCACTGGGAATATGATTAATTAAATAAAAGCTGAAATAAATCACTCTCTACTATTATTCTGATTTCATATTAAAATAAAGTGGTGGTCCTAATTGACCTAAGACAGTGAATTTTTACTAGGATTAATTGTCAGGAATTGTGAAAAACTGAGTTTAAATGTATTTGGCTAAGGTGTATGTAAACGTCCGACTTCAACTGTATTTCAGTTTTTTATATTTGATACATTTTCCCACATTTTTACAAACCAGTTTTTGCTTTGTCATTATGGGGTTTTGTGTGTAGATTGATGAGGATAAACATACAGTTAATCCAGTTTAGAATAAGGCAAGCGGAGGCCTTATCTGAATTGACATCTCTCTGAAAGTTTTTGAAAGTTCTGAAGGAATAGGATTACCTCGTCGCAGCTCGTTTTCTTGTACATTAGAGTTACAGTAAGTGTTAATGATGTAAGAATAAACATTCTGAATTCACTGAACATAAATGTAACAATGTTTGTGTTTCATTCAAAAGTCAAAACTCATTTTGGCGTTAGTTAGGAGTCAGTAGTAACCACATTTGTTTAAGTTAGTCAGCCATATCAGCTAGCCAGATGCAGTGGTGGTAAGGATTCACTCCATGGTGCTGAAAGAAATGTTCTGCTGTTGGGACAGCTTTATTTAGGCCCTAACAGTTTGTGGTCACCATTATAGTGCAATTAATATATTGTTTAGTGTTGTTGTGTAGTGGCTTTGCTGGCATACACCCCCCCCCCGAAAAAAATTCAGCATGTCCCCCAAGATTTACATGCTCAAATTGCCACGGATTCAGCTTCAATATGGTAGATATGGTTGACCTGGTTCGAACCCAGTCAGTCACAAGAGCAATATTAAATAGGTAGTAGAAAGGCTATCCTTAGAAGGGCTATGACAGGGCTATTCAACTAAATTCTTATGGGGGCCATATTGCTGTTTTTGTGACACTCTCTTCTAATGGGCCTGTGATCATTATAGAAGGGGAACAGAAGGCACATCTATGCTCCAGAGTCTTAGCTTTCAGGAATGGTGTCATTCATACTAGCTTATAACCAAAGTGGTTAAAATGTTAGAGCCACATTTATAGGAAGAAAATTAATTAAACATGGCATGTTGACTTCAGAAACCGTCAGAAGCTTCTGTTTACCACAGAGAGCTTTTGATTCTATCTGTTCTCCTCTACTTTTTCTGGCTGGCAAAGTACCAGGATGTTGTCTGGTTTTGAATCTGAATTTTGATAACTGCATTTGAAAACTGAATGTGAACGAATCTGAAAAGTTTTGATTACCTTGAAATTATGGTCTGTAAACTAGATACACAAACAATGAATGCAATATCTACAATATTGAAAATGAATATTCAGTATAAATATTGAACTTGAATATTAATTCAATTTAAATAGAATTTTGAAACTGAATGCAATATTAATTAAATTCAGTTTTAAATCATGAAATACAAGTTCAATTTCTGAGTTAAATTATTCAATTTGTGCATTACAAATTCAGTATTGTAATACAAATTGGCACTGACATTTGTCCGTAGGGTTTAAAGGGTGTGTGTGTGTGTGTGTGTTTTAGTCACTAGATCTCAACCCAATTGATTCTGAAGTTGCACCTGAGACAGCGTTTTCACCCACCATAAAAAAAAGACACAAAATGATTGAACTCATTATGAAAGAAAGGTGTCACATCCCTCCTATAGAGTTTCAGACAGTTGTAAAATATATTCCAAGGCTCATTGAAGCTCTTCTGGCATCTCTGGCAGCTCGACTCCACTCAAAATATTTTGGTATTTTTTTTCATTAGTCCACTGTTGATACAGTCCCAACATGTTTTGCAAGTCAGCAGTCAAGTTTTCAAGATATTGGACTTTCAAGAAGAAAAGTATCACCGGCCACATCATCATGATGATGCAAAATGCAAAAAGAGTTCAAATCGGTGGGGAGGAAAACTCCAGCTCTGTGCTCCAAGTCAGAACTCAAGACTTTCCCCACCATATGATTATGAATACTGAATCATCTGTATATAGTGTAACTTGCATTCTCATGTTTTTTTAAAATGTTTTATCTTGTATTACAACTCGTATTTCATAATTCTTTGACAGTTTCTCATCTCTATATTATTACTTGAATCGGCATTGTTGGGAAAGAGCTCGCAAGTAAGCATCTCACGTTACTGCTTTACACCTTCTGTGTCCTGTGCACATGACAAATAAACATTGAAACTTTTTTTGATTTATCTTCTGATGTTCAGATGTCACAGCCAGAGGGAAAGGAATATGGAAAAAAAATATTCCTGGGAGCTTTTCCTCCTGTTATCCCTGATCAAAACTGGTTAAGTAATAGAGGCAGACGTAGCCTTGCGCTCCCCATTGCCTGTAATAGATTAAGCAAATTCCGCGCTTGTCCCAACATTTATATGGGCGTAGTTGTGCGCGGCGGCAAAGAAGCGTGGGTATAAAAACAAACGACTTGATATATCACAACACAACCTGATTTATCGGCGTCTGGGCGTTCGCCCGCGACAAAAATGCCTTTTCCTGCCATTACCACCATGTGATTCATTTGAATGTTATGGGTGATTAGGGGTGGAGGCCTGTGCGTTCATATATTAGCATGCTCAGAATGTGCTCTGTTGTCTCATGCCTTGTGACTTCTGGGTAAATGAGAATGTCTTCCTGTGCAGATGCATCTGCAACCAAACGTGAGCTGAACATGGCTGCCAACAGCACACATTCATGAGGCAAAGAATTGGTTAATCCTACTACACTGTTGTCTATCTACTGGTATCCATCTATCTATTTTATCTATTTATATTGACATCTATACATCCACCTATTCATCCACCCCTTCACCCGCCCATCCATCTCAGTCTGTTTTTCTGTCAGTCAATCTGTCTATCTGTCCATCTATCCAATTTGGAGAGAGAGTGAAGCTACTCCACTGTCTGGGCACTAGCCCCGGTTCTTCTATCTCTGAGTGTTGAGCAATTCAGGAGCTCAAAGAGCATCATAGCTGTCAGCCTCTCTGTAAATTGCTCTGGTTCCCAGGGATCTGTCCGACTAGATGGCCAGGGTCAGGCCAGAGTTAATCTGATCTCCTCATCCAATTACGAAATGAGTGAAAACCCCAGTGTAAGGGTTAGGGTTACAAATGTGCACGCACGCACGCACGCACGCACGCACGCACGCACGCACGCACGCACACACACACACACACACACACACACACACACACACACACACACACACACACACACACACACCACAATCTGTCCCATCACTCACACTATTTCTTAATTTAGATCTCAGGAGGGATAACCAGTCAAAACACACTCAAACACACAGAAGGATAAATAGTCTGTCTGTCTCCTCCCCCTGCCACACAAGCCACGACACAGAGTCTGCTTCACACACACGCAAAAACACACACACACACACACACACACAATCACACAATTCAGAAAAATGCACACACACACAACATCAACCACACACACTCGCCGGTGGCTCGTGGCAGGAGTGGACAGGCCTTTGTGAGATAACGGGCAAACGCGGGTTGACAAGCTCGGCTGGGCCATTATTGAATTGCAGTGAAGACTATATTACTTTAGAGTGACATAAAAGACTACGTACAAGACTGATGGGCGAGGGACATCAAACAAGACTGTGTCCGGATAGTGCCAGGAGTAATCCAGCTGAAGGCAGCACTGATTTCCCTCAGGCCAGGTGCCATTTCTCCTTGAATAATTCTTATGAGGAATGCGACAGGGCTGCCCGCTTTGGCCTCTTTCTTTCTTTCTTTCTTTCTTTCTTTCTTTCTTTAGCCTCTCCTCTCTTCTTCCTCAATCCCACCCCCTTGCTTTCTTTATCCCTTTCTTTTTTTCCTCTGCCTCTGTCGCCGCTATCTCATCCCACAAATCGCCATTGCACCAAACGGATGTTATGATTGGAATTCCTCAGAATCGTTTTATTTCACGTTGTGTGCTCGAGGCCGAGGATGCTTGCGTGGTGTACGAAGAAGGAAGGACCTCTGGGGAAATCCGTGTTATAGTGTTTGGCAAGGGGTGGCCTCGAATGCAATGCGGCCGGTGTAAAGGCATCTGATGCTGGGAAAACATTGTCTGCCTTGTGTTGTGTTTGGGCAGGGCAATTCCACGGGAATAGAGTGATGCTGAGATTTTTCACTTTAAAATGTATGTCAAACAAAGACCAATGATCGCAAAGTAAAACAAACCATACAACTATCAAATCAAATCAAAATGATTTATTTACCTCTTCTTACATCAGCTGATATCTCAGAGTGCTGTACAAAAGCCCAGCCTAAAACCCCAAACAGCATGCAATGCAGGTGTAGAAGCACCGTGGCTTGGAAAAACTCCTAGGAAGTGACCTAGAGAGGAACCAGGCTATGAGGTGTGGCCAGTCCTCTTCTGGCTGTGCCGGGTGGAGATTATAACAGAATATGGCCAAGATGTTAAAATGGTCATAAATAACCAGCATGGTCAAATAATAATAATCACAGTAGTTGTCGAGGGTGCAGCAAGTTAGCACCTCAGGAGTAAATGTCAGTTTGCTTTTCATAGCAGATCATTAAGAGTATCTCTACCGCTCCTGCTGTCTCTAGAGAGTTGAAAACAGCTGTTCTGGGACAGGTAGCACGTCCGGTGAACAGGTCAGGGTTCCATATCCGCAGGCAGAACAGTTGAAACTTGAGCAGCAGCACGGCCAGCTGGACTGGGGACAGCAAGGAGTCATCATGCCAGATAGTCCTGAGGCATGGTCATAGGGCTCAGGTCCTCCGAGAGAGAGAAAGAAAGAAAGCATACTTTAATTCACACAGGACACCAGATAAGACAAGAGAAGTACTCCAGATATAACAGACTGACCCTAGCCCCCCGACACATAAACTACTGCAGCATAAATACTGGAGGCTGAGACAGGAGTGGTCAGGAGACACTGTGGCCCCATCCGATGATACCCCCAGACAGGGCCGAACAGGCAGGATATAACCCCACCCACTGTGCCAAAGCACAGCCCCCACACCATTAGAGGGATATCTTCAACCACCAACTTACCATCCTGAGACAAGGCCGAGTATAGCCCACAAAGATCTTGCCACAGCACAATGCAAGGGGGGCGCCAACCCAGACAGGAAGATCACATCAGTGACTCAACCCACTCAAGTGACGCACCCCTCCTAGGGAAGAGAACCAGTACGCACCCCTCTTCCTAGGGAAGAGCAAGAGCAAGCATCCCTCCATGGAGGAGCACCAGTACGCCAGTGACTCAGCCCCTGTAATAGGGTTAGAGGCAGAGAATCCCAGTGGAGAGAGGGTAACCGGCCAGGCGGAGACAGCAAGGGCAGTTCGTTGCTCCAGAGCCTTTCCGTTCACCTTCACACTCCTGGGCCAGACGACATTCAATCATATGACCCACTGAAGAGATGAGTCTTCAGTAAAGACTTAAAGGTTGAGACAGAGTCTGCGTCTCTCTCATGGGTAGGCAGACCCTTCCATAAAAATGGAGCTCTATAGGAGAACGCCCTGCCTCCAGCTGTTTGCTTAAAAATTCTAGGGACAATTAGGAGGCCTGCGTCTTGTGACTGTAGCGTACGTGTAGGTATGTACGGCAGGACCAAATCGGAAAGATAGGTTGGAGCGAGCCCATGTAATGCTTTGTAGGTTAGCAGTAAAACCTTGAAATCAGCCCTTGCCTTAACAGGAAGCCAGTGGAGGGAGGCTAGCACTGGAGTAATATGATCAATTTTTTTGGTTCTAGTCAGGATTCTAGCAGCCGTATTTAGCACCAATTTAAGTTTATTTAGTGCTTTATCCGGGCAGCCGGAAAGTAGAGCATTGCAGTAGTCTAACCTAGAAGTAACAAAAGCATGGATACATTTTTCTGCATAATTTTTGGACAGAAAGTTTCAGATTTTTGCAATGTTACGTAGATGGAAAAAAGCTGTCATTGAAACAGTCTTGATATGTTTGTCAAAAGAGAGATCAGGGTCCAGAGTAACGCCAAGGTCCTTCACAGTGTTATTTGAGACGACTCTACAACCATCAAGATTAATTGTCTGATTCAACAGAAGATCTCTTTGTTTCTTGGGACTTAGAACAAGCATCTCTGTTTTGTCCGAGTTTAAAAGTTGAAAGTTTGCAGCCATCCACTTCCTTATGTCTGAAACACAGGCTTCTAGCGAGGGCAATTTTGGGGCTTCACCATGTTTCATTGAAACGTACAGCTGTGTGTCATCTGCATAACAGTGAAAGTTAACATTAGGTTTTCAAATGACATCCCCCAAGAGGTAAAATATATAGTGAAAACAATAGTGGTCCTAAAACGTAACCTTGAGGAACACCGAACTGTACAGTTGATTTGTCAGAGAACAAAGCATTCACAGAGACAAACTGATATCTTTCCGACAGATAAGATCAAAACCAGGCCAGAACTTGTCCGTGTAGACCAATTTGGGTTTCCCAATCTCTCCAAAAGTATGTGGTGATCGATGGTATCAAAAGCAGCACTAAGGTCTAGGAGCACGAGGACAGATGCAGAGCCTCGGTCTGACGCTATTAAAAGGTAATTTACAACCCTCACAAGTGCAGTCTCAGTGGTATGATGGGGTCTAAAACCAGACTGAAATATATCGTATACATTGTTTGTCTTCAGGAAGGCAGTGAGTTGCTGCACAACAGCTTTTTCATTTTTTTTGAGAGGAATGGAAGATTCGATATAGGCCGATATTTTTTAAATATTTTCTGGGTCAAGGTTTGGCTTTTTCAATAGAGGCTTTATTACTGTCACTTTCAGTGAGTTTTGTACACATCCGGTGGATAGAGAGCCGTTTATTATGTTCAACATAGGAGGGCCAAGCACAGGAAGCAGCTCTTTCTTTCAGTAGTTTAGTTGGAATAGGGTCCAGTATGCAGCTTGAAGGTTTAGAGGCCATGATTATTTTTATCATTGTGTCAAGAGATATAGTACTAAAACACTTGAGTGTCTCATTCTATGCAGAATGACTACTTTTAACAATTTCCACTGAACATTTTTACAAAATCATATTTACTTGGTAACAGAATGATTGTTTGTGCTGTTTGTGCATTTAAAAAGGACAAATCTGCATCTCAGCATTTCTCTGTTATCGTGGAATTGCCCGGCTGGTTCACAGTCAAAACAAGTGGCTTTCATTCTTTGCTTTCTCGCAGAGGAAACACATTTCCTCTAGACTGTTCAGTTCAAGCACTTTGGGCTGCCAATTGTTGAATTAAAGGCCATGCATATAATGCTATCGATGAAGATATTATCATTATCCAATTAATACACAATACAGGGTATTAATGACAAAGTCCAGACAAACAATGCTGAGTTCGCTCTGAGGAAACTGTCAGCAACAACGTACTTTCTTTGTATCCTTTTCATCCACCACAGGGAAATCATCATCTTTTCTGACTTTGCGGTGCTAAACGCCATTGGACTTGACAGGATTGCTAGCATGTCATTAATCAAACATATATTCATGGATCTCATCCCCGAAACTCGACACAGGTTACGCTCAGGTGTCGGAACAAATACAATAACTGAGGTGAAATGAAACTTCTCCACGCTGAGAATCCAATGCAATTCCCATGGAAGTCTAATAACGGAATGCTCCGTAACATCAATCTGAAATCTGCATTAATAAAACATATAGATGCTCAGTGATACGGGGAAATCAATCTTGTTTCAGACTGGGCCGCCATTTTGTGCCTTGCTGGCAGAGATTTCCTGGGTAACTGGGTGAGTATATTGTTCACGGCCTGAGTCCTGAGGATAGACAGCTTCTGAACTGTGGAACCAGAGGCACAACCAAGGTCTTATCCCAACAATAGTTGCTCCCTATTGTATTACTGATAAATTGCACCAGTGCCCACAGTTGAGGACGAGATGCCTTTGTCAAGATGTGACTTCATATTTTAAGAAATGACTTCTACAGATCCGCAGCAGCAACTCTTTTGGTGGTGCAGCGTCCTCCATTGGCTCAAGGCTTAATTGATATGCAAATGATGCCGGAGCACAATTGAAGACCTCTTCGCCATTCCCGGAAAAAAATAAAAATAAATCTGTTTGTTGAAATTCTGAACATACACCTCAGAGAGGAGCAGCTGCGAGTAGCGGCGAACTCCCCTCTCTTCTTTAATGAATTGACTTCCCATTTAATCCTCCAGTTTGTTTCATTGATTAAGCGCCCGATGCATTATGACCGCTGCAGTGGGATTCAGTGTGGGAATAAACATTGGTTTCTCCTTAATTAAAAAGCTGGCTGAATTGCCAAATAGAGTGCCACACACATTTTAAGTTACTACTGCCGTCTATGCTTTCCGACGGGGGACGGGACGGGGGGTCTGGTCGGTATAGCGACAAAGGTACCATTGTCATATTTATCCTCTGATGTGATTCACAACACGATAATAATAATTAAGTGAGGTTATTAATTTTTAATGAGAGCCCTAATGGTGTGCCCCTTGGGCCTATAACCTCTTGGTTTTAATTAATATGTAGTGGGTGCACATTAGGCTTTCAATTAGAGTGGGGGGAATGGCCAGGCAATCACCGAGCGCTTTTAATCCATATGCTCATCAAGGGTCCGAGTCATGGCTTTTTAATCAACCACCCGAAAGGAAGAAAGAAGGGGGAAAACGCGCATCTATCAGTCATTCGCTTAATACGAAGCACACCGATGTTAAAGATGGGTGGGGGGGATTGTGAACTTCAAGAGTGCTCTTTTTTAATGAGGTTGGATTAAGACAGTAGCATGGCATTAAAAAGAGAGGGAATTCAGAAGAGGAAGGGGAAAAAGGTCGAATCCCTCAAGAAAGGAGGGGGAGGGGAGATTAATGAGATGCAAATTAGCCCACATTTGTTAAAAATGCTGACAACTGAAGTGTCGCATTGACAGAGGCAATGTCAGCCAAACAAGCGCAAGTAAATGCTCAGAGCGAAGCAGACAAGACGCCAGCACCCTGAGGGCAGCACCTAGATCTCCTGCACAGATTCTGCCAGACCTGGGCCATGACAGTAAATCTCAGTAAGACAAAAATAATGGTATTCCAAAAATGGTCCAGTCGCCAGGACCACAAATACAAGTTCCATCTAGACACCGTTGCCCTAGAGTACACAACAAACGATACACAACTCAGTGCCACAGGTAACTTCCACAAAGCTGTGAACGGGCTGAGAGACAAGGCAAGAAGGGCCTTCTATTCCATCAAAAGGAACATAGAATTTGACATACCGATTAGGATCTGGCTAAAAATACTTGAATCAGTTATATAACCCATTGCCCTTTATGGTTGTGAGGTCTGGGGTCCGCTCACTAACCAAGAATTGAGTCTCCGCATGCAGAATTCTGCCCCCCAAAATATAATCTGTGTACAACGTAAAACACCAAATAATGTATGCAGATCAGAATTGGGCCAAAGCCTGCTGATTATCAATATCTAGAAAAGAGCTGTTAGATTCTACAACCACCTGAAAGGAAGCAATTCCCAAATATCCCAAAACAAAGACAACACCTACATAGAGATGAACCTGGAGAAGAGTCCCCTAAGAAAGATGGTCCTGGGGCTCTGTTTCGCAAACACACACAGACTCCACAGAGCCCCAGGACAGCAACACAATTAGACCCAACCAAATCATGAGAAAACAAAAAAGATAATTGCTTGACACATTGGAAAGAATTAACAAAAAAAACAGAGCAAACTGGAATTCTATTTGGCCCTAAACAGAGAGTACACAGTGGCAGAATAACTGACCACTGTGACTGACCCAAACTTAAGGAAAGCTTTGACTATGTACAGACTCAGTGAGCATACCCTTGCTATTTAGAAAGGCCGCCGTAGGCAGACCTGGCTCTCAAGAGAAGACAGTCTATGAGCACACTGCCCACAAAATGAGGTGGAAACCAAGCTGTACTTCCTAACCTCCTGCCAAATGTAAGACCATATTAGAGACACATATTTCCCTCAGATTATACAATTTTGATAAACTCCCATATCTACTGGGTGAAATACCACTGTGTGCCATCACAGCAGCAAGATTTGTGACCTGTTGCCACAAAAAAAGGGCAACCAGTGAAGAACAAACACCTTTGTAAATACAACCCATATTTCTGTTTATTTATTTTCCATTTTGAGCTTTAACTATTTGCACATAATATGACATATGAAATGTCTTTATTCTTTCAGAACTTTTGTGGGTGCAATGTTTACTGTTACTTTTGATGGTTTATTTCACTTTTGTTTATTATCTACTTCACTTGCTATGGCAATGTTAACATATGTTTCCCCATGTCAATAAAACCCTTAAATTGAAATTGAATTGAGAGACAAAGACAGAAAGATAACAGAAAGATAACAGAGAGAGAGAGAGAGAGAGAGAGAGAGAGAGAGAGAGAGAGAGAGAGAGAGAGAGAGAGAGAGAGAGAGCGAGGGAGATTCACTCTCCCCAATTTAGCCACACAGACACTCAGCAAGCATCTCAGCGCAATCGACCTTAGCCACAGTGCCTTGTACACATATAGCACATCAACAAGACACCGTGGCATTTAGCTGGAAGAGATGGAGGCTTCAACCGACAGGCCTATATCCCTTTATGACTAGTCTAGTGAAGCCAAGTGACATTTAGATGCCTCTAATACTCTGAAAAGACCAGGACTATAGGATCAAACCTACTTTAGTGCTCTTTGAGTAATGGACCGTAGGAACGTGCACATTAAGTGTAGTTTTTCACTCTTTGTTTTGTTCCACCACACTCGCTCTTTGTAATACATGGGCATTGTTTTAGTGCTTTGTTGACTGCACATTGCAACACGTGCTGTTAAATTGCAGGGCTTTAGAGTGTAGTATTAATCCATGCAGCAGTTGCTCAAGGGAAAAAGGTAAAGGATGCCCTTGCTTAATGTATTCCTTCCTTGTTGTTGTTCAGGAGCGTTTGGTTTTCTACTGTCACACATGCGCGCGCACACACACACACACACACACACACACACACACACACACACACACACACACACACACACACACACACACACACACACACACACACACACACACACACACACACACACACACACACACACACACACACACACACGGAGAGAGAGCTTAACAAGGTCATTAAGCATTCTGGGAGTCCCTATAATTTCCCAGGCACTGCTATGGATCCTTAGGTCTCAGCTAATGTAAATATTAAAGCTCAGAGCAAAACAAACCACAGGACATGAACAAAAAAGCTCTGTTGGAAGAAATTGCATAATTCCTCACCACTTAATTGTGATATCAGTGAGTATTTTGTATGGTTAATAAAATGTATGCAATTTATCATATATTATATCCAACTCAAACAGTGAGTATGGTTGGTCCCAGCGGGAATCGAACCCACAACCTTTGCATTGCTAACGTCATGCTCTACCAACTGAACCAAACGGGACAACTGTCCGGTTCACTGGAAGCCATTATTAATAAGCATTTCACTGCACTCACTATAACTTTTGCTGTGTACACGGACAATAAACTTTGATTTGATTTCTTAGCTGGGAGCAGTGTATTCTTAGCTCTATAAACACACTGGAAGGGTTTGAAGAGTCCACAGGGTCCGATAACTTTTCAAACACAACATTGGATGAGAACGCATCCGCCTCCTCAAGAAAATGACCACCTTTTCGAAACGTGTTACAGAAATGGCTCCAAATGAGAAACACTCTCAAATACTTTCCCCCCTACATACCCTGGTGAGGAAGAGAGAGCAAGAGGGACTGCAACGGCTAATGTACACCAGCAATTACCTACCATCATAATCAGAAGATCCAGTGACAACATAATCACAGCACAATCAGGTGATGAATCAGTGACAATTTGCAAAGTAGCCCTACATCTTGGAGAGGTTGGCTAAATCCTCCATTTGTGCATGGAGGGCTGACAAGGTCTAATTAATGTAATGAGGGGGTGTCAGAGAGGCTAGGCAGGAACCACCTATGACTACGAGACAAACCTCAGCAAGTGTGTGTCGCTAACACCTGGAAACTGCTTTTCGCTGGCGGTTCTGCAAACTCCATTGCGGTGCCAATATACACCGAGCAGGTGTCAAATTGGGCTTGATTGAGAAGATGAGAAGACAAGAAACGTTAGATGTACAAGTTGTTGTGGCAATATGTCCTGTAATCTTTTGAATGTGTGTGTGTATGTGTGTGTGTTGTGTGTGTGCGCGCGTGCGTGCGTGCGCACACGCACACATTTAAAGAGTTGTGATAATGAGCTGCATGAATATCTATATTCCCTATGGTGGGTGATTATCCTTGCAAAGGTCTGGCTGCAAGCCAAGATATGTAGATATTGGTTAGCTTGCCTTTTTAGTTGTATAACGTATTCTTGAACAGGAATGGGGGTGGGGGGGGGGTCTGTAAAGGGACAGACAAAAATAACTACTGAAATTGCTCAAGATACGCCAGCATGTTAACTGGACAAAAAAGAAATACCTTGGGGTTATGTTATTAAACTTAAAAATGAACAACAAGGAAACGGAATTAAATCGGCACCAAAAAAAGGAGGCAGATATTCACAGTCGAGCAAATTGAATTGGAATGTAAATGTTTAAAAAGTGTCACGTACCGGCCTCCAAATTCACAGTCTGTGCTTTTCCCTCCGTTGCTCAAATATGTGGATAACAACAAAATTAATTATGCATATTAATGCTTGCTAACAATTTATTTTCCCCTCGCATCTCCTTGAAAACAGCTTTCTTCAAAAGCTGCCAGTCCAGAATTTGAACGAACTCATAATCTCAGTCTGTCTGAAGAGAGAAAACAAGCTCCTTTGAGGGAATAAGTTACATTCTGTAACAGTGTTTACATGTGTGGGTGAGCACAGAGCCTCAGACTTGGCATTTCAATCAAGAGCCATCAGAGGAATGGTTAGCAGATAACACAGTAATGCTACAGAAACTACTGTGCTTTAGAGGGGCAAATAAACAGAGGCACAGAGGCATACCCCAAACATATACATACAGTGCGATTAATAATGTAGGCCCAAGTGTCCCTTTAAATTCTGATTTCACATGGTAGTTACATATGCAGTTACAATGTAATTACATGGTATTGACAGCTGTTTTATAAGGCATACCTAGGCAAGGCTTATTACAGTATGACAGTACAAGCAGGACAATCAAAATCAACATAAAAAGATCTATAAATGCACACAAGGCGGATCAACAAAGTTTAGCTAAGCAAACTGCAAGGTTCTTTGCATTAACTCCCCAAGGCTATCATTTAGAAAGGTATGCCCTCAATTCCACGTCTGCTGTTTTCCTGTGCTCTTCAAAACACCTATGTTATGTCAGATGGGAGCTGGACGCCTCCCAAATACCCTTAAGGCTTATTGGTACAATGTATCTACCGAACACACAGAGGACACCTAAAGATAACAGGGGAAGTTGGAATTCATCCGAAAAGTGAGAAGTGAAGTAACTGGGGGGGGTTGTGTGTACAGTATGTAGCTACATTAGGTTTTCATAACCCCTACAGGTTTATGTCACCCGACATAAAGATTCATTCAAATGCACCTTTGTGAAACTACCCCATCTATTGACGCATCACTTTTTAATGACAACCATGACCTTTGCGAATCGCAACCTTGAGATAGACAAATAAATAGGGGTATTTCCCATGCTACATCTGATAGTGCTCAGAAACAAAGTGAACCTGCTGCTCTGCTCCTCATACTGTGGCCGTGTCCCAAATGGCACCCTACTCCCTAGCCCTATGGGCCCTGGTACAAAAAGAATGCACTACGTAGGCAACAGGGTGCCAATTGGGATGCAACCCGTGGCTCTATTGCCATTACAATCATGGAGTGACTATTGCTGTTGCATCACGAGTGACCTATGCAGTATGCTTGGCAAGATGTGATGAATGAGTTTGTTGGGATGTTGAAGGTGAGAACGAACTGTGTCGGGAGTCCAGAGCTCTGGCTCAGCTATTAGACCTCATTAAAAGCTTGCTCGACGCTCACCTCAGCTGAAATACAAAGACGAGCAAAAAGAAGGCCAGATACCGTGTCCGAGTCGAGTACACCGAATCATCCAGCAGGGTTACGTCTAGTGCTTCCTCAAAAGGGAACTGCTGGGGTGTTACAAATGATCAGTAACCCTAGAAACATCTTTTCCATGCATAAGGTTGAAGCATATAACTGGATCGAGACAACCGGTGCCGTGGGAGGGAGACTCTTTTTGACGCTACACCACTTTTGAGGTCTGGCAACGTCTGGAGAACTCTTGGAGTAGACCGTCCTTTGAAATCACCCTCAGTAAAGTGCTACGTTTGATTAAAAGCAAGATCATCTCAACATACTAATCGGACATCCTTACCACAGTTTCCTACATGCTGAATAGACTAGCTACATGAATCATGTTTAGAAGCATTTACCCCACAGAATTGACATGAAGCAGTTTTCCATATTAGCTGGTACAGTCAGAATAGTTGTGTGTGTGTGTGTGTGTGTTTCCAATTTCTGTATCAGTTTGAGTCTGATGGTGTGCGTAGGTTCAAATCACAGAAGACAGTTGAGTTGGCAGGTTAGCGTTTTTCGTCATCAATCATTTTCTGGAGGCAACTCTGCAGAGTGGTCATTAGCTGGCACAAAGTCAAATCATCTCATTTTAAACCTATCCCTAACCTTGTCCCTAATCTTAAACCACACTGCTAACCCTAATGCCGAACCCTAATCTTAAATTAAGAACAAAAAAAGTTCCCAGAATATTCGTTAGTGTAGGCCACGGCAAATATTCTCATAACACAAAATCTGACCAGTTGTGCTGATGATTATAGAATGTTTGTATAAAACATTTGCCTGATTGTTGCAAGAACTGTTCTTTTAAAGGTTCCCAGAATGTTTCTTTAGGTTGTGGGAACAGTCTGGTGGGAACATCACAAAACATATGTTCCCAAAACACAAAAACTGTCCAGTTGTGTGGATAATTCTACAATGTTTCTTTTAGGGTACAAAAAACATTCACCTGATGTTACAAGAACTGTTCTTTAAAAGGTTCCCAAGAATGTTTCTTTAGGTTGTGGAAACATTGTGGGGATATGGCAAGAGATTGATTCCCAAAACACGAAAACTGCCCAGTTGTGCTGACATTCAGATAATGTTTGTATCAGGGTGCATTAAACATTCCTTTGATGTTGCAAGAATGTTGACAGAAAAGCATTTCTGAGTTCTTTAACCGGTTTGCTGGGTGGAAGACTCATGACAATAAACGTTAACCTGCAACATCTATTAAGCACTTCATCAATCTTAGGGGGATTCTGGCATTTTACAACCTAAACGAATATCTCTCTCTCCCCCCCTCTCTTCGCTATCACTAATAGTTTTGTATGCAAAGAGTTGACGGGCAGGAGGAAAGAATTGTTCCAACGGCCAGATAACACTGTTTAAAAAATGATTTGCTTATGCTTCATTGATATTAAAAGGAGCGTAACACACAGAGTAGTAGTTCCAGTCTTCGAGGGAAATGGAAGAGAGAGCTTGTGATGCAGCATCCACTTTTGGACGTTAACAAGGTGACACTCCATCTTAGCTCCTCCTCCACTTTTACTGGATTGGTTGAACAGTGCAGAAGAGAAACCTCCCCCAACATTACAAAATAATTTCTCAACAGACCAGAATGTGCGGGATCTAGTTTCAGACGTGAACTTTTACGCCTGGCTATGTGACACGCACGCACGCACGCGCACACACACACACACACACACACACACACACACACACACACACACACACACACACACACACACACACACACACACACACACACACGCACAAACGCGCACACACACACACACACACACGATTGGGGCTGGAGTTGAGAGTGTGAGAATGCGTGAGTGTGTGAGAATGAGAGAGAGAGAGAGAGAGAGAGAGAGAGAGAGAGAGAGAGAGAGAGAGAGAGAGAGAGAGAGAGAGAGAGAGAGAGAGAGAGAGAGTTTGTGTGTGTGTGTCACAGGCAAGAGCTTTTGTAAAGACTGACAAGGTCAACCTTGAGGAGAGAGGAGGGGAGGGGGAGACAATCATTAAAGGGAAGTATGAACGGGAGCGGGCCAGACCAAAGAGACCTAATCCTTCTCTACTAGTGTTAATGAAAGTCATCAGTCACATTTCTAATCACAGCAAAGATACACAGGTACAGGTACACATACACACATGCACGCACACACACACCTGTAAATGTGCATACGACAAACGCATACAAGCGCTGTATCTCAAACAAACAATCTAACTGGCTTACGCCTTCCCTGTTTTAATCACATGACATGCTACTGTATGTTTTTTCACAGATTAACATTTCCAAAATGCCTCCTTAGCAACCGGAGGAGTCATGCACCCCAAAAATCTGAGGGGGCACAAAGCATGTGAGTTTGAGAATTTAGCATTTTTCAAACAACTGAAACAGTTTCTTCCTGCAATCTAGAGCCATAATCATTATGCTTAATTCTATGTAAAAAATAAATAAAAGATTCTGCATATTTAAGCATACCTGGTGAGCTGTCTGTAACCTGACTGGTGGTTCTTTTTTTTTTTTAAAGAAAAGAAATGTGCTTCTCTGCAGAAATCTGGATAAAAGATTGAAAGGAATGTCAGCCTTCTTCAGAACATTTAGGATAGAAGTATTACAGAGAAAAAACAAAAAAAATTAAATATGCTTTTAGTTATTTATTTTTTTACAACAAATCGTATGGGTATGACGCAACAGCGACAAGCATGTGAGTTGCCATCCCACCCCAAAAAAAGGCAGTCACCTGGGGATTGGCTTGTCATTTCTATCATTATGCACTTTTGAGTTTGACGCTGACTTTGTGAATTACCTACTTTCTAAATGGCAACTATGTTCCATTGAATGAATGTGTCACGTCCTGACCATAGATAGTCCTTATTTTCAATGGTAGAGTAGGTCAGGGCGTGACTGGGGGGGTTAGTCTAGTTTATTATTTCTATGTGGTGTTCTAGGTTTGTTTTTCTATGTTGGTGATTGTGTATGATTCCCAATTAGAGGCAGCTGGCAATCGTTGTCTCTAATTGGGGATCATGTTTAAGTAGCTGTTTTTCCCCACCTGTGTTTATGGGATATTGTTTTGAGTTAGTGCACGTAGCATCTCTGTAGTCACGGTTCGTTGTCCGTTTATTGTTTATTTGTTTTTGTCTTTGCTTAGGTTCACTTTCTAATAAATAATGTGGAACTCAACATCCGCTACGCCTTGGTCCGACATTTATTCCAGCAAACGTGACAGAATGTAATGATAAATTGACGAGATACCAAACCCTGTCTTGAGCTATTCCATCTAATTTCTACAGCGAGTGAAATACTATGTATGAAAGGTAGTCTACAGTCCTAATCTAATATATCCAGAGGATTCACTGATAATATCCTTGCAAAACGTACTTTCCCAAAGTAAACACCTAAACCGTGTTCTACTTTTACTACCGACTTACTCACATAATCCTCTCCACCCCCTACCGAACCAACATCAAGATACCGAAATAAAAACAAAACAACTAAACTGCCTCCCCCACGCAAACTCAAGCCACTACTTCTGAAGGGAGGGACTGCAGGTGGGGTGAACTTTCCCGTTCGGTGGCTTTATTTTATTTGGTGTGCATTGTCGCGTCACCTTGGCGAGAGAGTTTTGAATCCTTTGATTAGTTGCCCACTAAAAATGGCTCTGTCAGTTTAATGGGATTACGGTGGCTTTTAAAAAGCACCCTGCAACGGCTACATGAGAACAGGTGTGGGAGAAATAGGTGCTAGAGGAATAAGTCGACACCATCTGGGAGCGCGGAGGGCAACGGCATGTCTGCGCTGGGGCCAAAATATACCTTATTGACATCAATAACTCACACGACGTCCCAGGAATAGGTTAACTTAAACCTCGACCAACAAACACCAAACAATCTGACCCCAGTCAACCAGAGAGAGTAATAGTAGCCACTGTGATGAATTAAATATCACATTAAAGAGCAGCATCAGTCAACCAATGACCATGAATAGGCTCACTGTACAGAACGGCTTCCTCTTGCACAAGTAAGCAATCTGCGCTTTGAACACTTGACTCGATCAAATGTACTTGTATACTGTGAATATCATCTTAATGCGTTATCCCTCTCACTGCATGTCATTTGTGTCCACTGAGAGTGGTTTGGCCTTTTACTAGTCTAGAGTGTTGCAGCGCATCAGAAATCGGTGTGACTGTGACTCTGCTGAGACCTGGTGTGGCCTGAGATTTACAACCTTCAGGGAGCACATCTGAGAGCTGAGAGAGATGGAAAGAGAGAGCGAGAGGGAGAGAGCTATAGCTAGAGAGAGAGGAGTAGTAGAGAGGTATGCAGAGCGAGAGAGGGAAAAGAGAGTGACAGAAAGAGAGAGATGTAGAGTGAGAGGGGAGAGAGAGATACATTGATAGAGACCGATGGGGAAGAGACACATGGAGAGAGAGAGAGAGAGAGAGAGAGACAGAGAGAGAGATGCACAGAAAGAGTAAGAGAGAGGAGGGAAGAAAACATTGACCAAGAAAAGCTCCAATAATCATAAACATCCTGTGGCCATTCCCAGAAAACCTGGAGCCAGAGTCCATCAGCATTCCGGACGACCCGCCAGATTAATCTGGCCACTCTGGAAATCTCCATAAAGAATAAAGATGACGCCAAAACAAAAACAAATCTGAGATGATACAAATTAGGACCGCGCTTGGTTTAGGACCCGCGCTTGGTTTAGGACCCGCGCTTGGTTTAGGACCGCGCTTGGTTTAGGACCGCGCTTGGTTTAGGACCCGCGCTTGGTTTAGGACCCGCGCTTGGTTTAGGACCCGCGCTCGGTTTAGGACCGCGCTCGGTTTAGGACCGCGCTCGGTTTAGGACCGCGCTCGGTTTAGTCTGTCAAAGCAGTAAATGTCCAGCAGGCAGCGTAAAACTCAGGTCGGGCGCGAGTGCATCAGAAATGAATGAGCTGTCCCTTTGCGTTATTTTATTTCCTTGAATCTTCATCAATCCGCCTTTATGGTAATGATGACGCGTCAATGCAGGGAATGATTGCATTAAATGGATTGCATTCGTACTGGGTGTAAAAAAGGGAGACATCATACTTGACCCTCTTCCCCGTCCAAGGACTGGAACCATTAACTTTGATGATGCTCATCGGGATATATACACACATTGCATAAAGTTTCATAAAGTGTCATGTCGACTTCATCTTATCCACGTGGCCACAGAGGTGGGGTCTGACAGACCCCTTCCTTAACCCCCACCAACCCTTCCCCCTCGCACCCTTCACCAGAATGTTTTAAATGTCCCTCACCCTCATTTGATCTAATGTGTCTCATTTATCAAATCGCCACATTGCCGAATGCCTCAACCTCTTGTTTATCAGCTCCAACCAGTGATGTCACCATATTTTCAGTAAATCCAGTGAGGTAAATCCCTTGCCCAACCAACAGCAGAGAGGGTCTCGGGTCTCTCTCTCACCATGGGGACAGTATGGCTGACGCACAGATAAGACTGGACCTAACCTCACCTCACTTCATATCCCTCCGCTGACTCACCACTGCTTGCCCTTTCAGATTAGATTATCCATCCTCTTCGTCATAAAAATAACCATAACCTCTGTTTACGTTGGTCACATCGCGTTGATCCGGGATACAGCAAATATATTTACACTCAAAATAGGGTTGGAAGGAAATGCTGCAGTTGCTGAGGCGACACTAATACGCTAGATGGAAAATTTTACGCTGGGTTATTTTCCCTCTACCATCTTCAATCTCTCGATCTCTCTCGCTAACTCTCTCACTTTCCAGCTGTGGTGTGAATGTTAGTCTGACCCCAACCTGCAGCTTCTAGGTCAGCTCTCACGGGACCGTCTGCATATGCTGACTGCTTCAGGGTCCTGGCTGGCTGCATGGTCCACTTGTTCTCGTCAGCACGCCGCAGCCAAGCAAAACTCTTTCCCAGGGGGGCTCGCGCCACACGACGGTCATACGCCAGGCCTGTGTGTGTCAGGCAATCTCCTTGAGCTTTCAACCGAGGAGAAGAATTAGACTTGCATTGTGGTAGAGCACGCTAACCTTCTGTTTTCTGGGCCGACCTCTGCGTAGCTTGGTCCTGTTCCATTTAGGGTCGATGAACAGATTATTATGGGGTCAGCTCCGGAAAACCTCAGAGACATAGATGGAAACGTTCATCTGACATTATTAACAGAGGCCTTTGTTCAATCAACAAGAGGGCAATGTAGATGTGACAAATTGAGTTTTCAAAGCTCTTGTAGCTATGAACACATACAGCAGGTCAAGTGACATTGACGTTTTGCGTCACCTGGTTTGAAGTATAGGATATGTGAACTGTGAACCATTGCTATTCTGTGCGCAGGTGGGATTCAATTGGATCAGCTAAACTTTTTGACCAAGCTTGAATAAGACAAGATGCACGCATTCATACACGTTTACGCATGGCCATTTTTTACACAAATGTTGAGTTGACATCAGTTGTCCCCTGAAATGTTGAGGACAGTGAGGACAGCGAGGTCTCGTTTCTGTCACCTTCACATAAATCCCTGACATGGCTGCCTGGAGGTATTTACGGACACAATAGCATCTGGGGAGAGAAAACTGCTGAAACAAACCCAGCCTGTATATCTCAAACCCAATATAAATATATACATTTGTATTTGCCAATTCGGTATGGAGGCGAAACGCACGGCTGGAGACAGAGGGAGTTGAAATAATCCATCATGTCGGCACCAGCCTAAATAGCAGTCCGCCTCCAGTGAGACCTCCATTTGTGATGTTGCATCGTGATGCGACCGGCGTTTTTTCCCTCTGACTCCCGGCCCTTTGGTGGCTCAAAGGGACGCTTTACAGTAAGTGAAACCCCAAAATAACCCCCCACCCCCGTTCCCAAGCGTGGCCGACTCAGGCAGAGGCTCCGATTGCCACTATGTATCCATTATCCATTACCTCCTTCCTCTGGTGCTTACACGTCAATATGGCCGACTAAAAGGGGTGAGGGAGCCCGACCGGCTGCCCGCCCATTGACAAAGCGTGTCCTGGCAGGTCGATAGCGTATTAATATGGGACAATGGCGGTCCCGGCGCATCCCTTGCACCGCTAGGCCCTATTGGAGACCACAGCATGCCCAGTGGCTGTGTGAACGACCTCTTTCACTCCACTGGGGAATATGGCTGTGTGTGTGTGTGTGTGTGTGTGTAGCTGTGACCGTTCTCACCCCAAGAGGTCCTAATCACTGACTAGCAGACCGGAGAGAGAGAGAGAGAGAGAGAGAGAGAGTCTGCTGGGTAAACCGATGACAAAGGCATAGAGCACAGACAGAAACGTGTGTGTGTGCGCGTGTGTGTGCAGGTGAGTGTGTTTCGGTTCTAATGGTAAGTGGGATACCGATGAGTAATACAGGTCCACTTATGGAGCGTTGTGTGTGTGCGCGCTTCGATAGGTACAGCAAATGGGACATGTGACAGACAGACCTATAATGTCCAGCTAATCAAAACAACAATAACATACCAGATCCACAGTGGTAAACAAAAAAACTTCTAGGACTGTTTTTCATATTCCGTGTCTATCGGACTGACTTGTATTAATGGTTTCTCAAGCCCTCCCTTTCCAATGCTGCCTCTGTGCCACATCACAGTAATGACATATATTCATCAACAGGGAACCACCTCACTCAAATGGCCGTTGTCACAACAATGTGTCACTTTGCTCCCTGGTTAATTTGGTTAAAAGCGAAGGAGTAAATGCATTTTTCATCACACATGTATATTCCTGGTGAATGTGCCACAAACATACACAGAGGAGAGGCAGATCATAGATCACTGTCTCGAAGAAGAGCTGTGCTTTGTTTTCTTATACACACCAGTAGAGGAGGGAGAGAGAGCGAGAAAGGAAGATGCCAGGGACACACTCACACATGGACACACACACACACACACACACACACACACACACACACACACACACACACACACACACACACACACACACACACACACACACACACACACACACACACAATGACAGAAAGGACTCTCACAGGCACACACACACGCGCGTGTGCGAACACAGACAACAACACACACACGCGCGTGTTCGAACACAGGCAATAACACACACGCCACCCTGCACAGAGGTGGTTTTGATTCATCCCCTCCTGCAGGGTCCCTGTTTACATGTTTGATTTGAGCCATATGGAGAAGAGGGCCCACGACAGGGCTGTGTCTACACGAGTAAATCTTGCCACACCACTCGCCACTGCCTGGGAGGGCTGGTGTTGTGTGTGTATGAGGTGAGGGAGGGACATTTCAGCTCGCCATGTGGGATCTTGATGGCCTCAGCCCAGCTCCATTAGCATCTACCCCCTCAATCCATGTATTATTCCGGGGGAAATATAGGCCCTCGGAGGAATGGTGGCTTGTTTATTCGCTAAACACCCTTGGTGGAGAGTGGCGATTCTTTAATGTCCCCCACCACTACTGACATGCTTTTCTATCACACACGCCACCTCAACTCACCTCGATAAAATCAATTTTCATCTCAACAAATGAACTGTTCCACATGTGAATGATATCCCCCCTATCCCCCAATTTCAATGTAGATGAAACCGTGAATATATGCATGGTTCTAAACACGACGACATGATGGGCGGCTAATTGGAGTACGAACGACGAGCGATCGCCTCACTCTTTACGACTCCGTTTACTGTCGCATTAACATCATATTCATTGTAACCATTTTCACAATCCTTTCTCCGTTTCCACAAATGCGCTTCACAACCCCTGGTATCTCTTTCGAAGAGGTCGTCGGCGACTGACTGAAATGGCGTTCTCTACGAATGACTTGGGAACCTGGGGCAAATTGATTTACGGAGGCTAAGGGACGCGGCTGACAGTTCGTTATCAAAGTTCATGTATTGTATTTACCCGAGCTGCGATTACCTTAACAAGGAGCATATATCACATAATTAATCCCCGAGATTACCATCAGAAATCCATAAACCAGTAACACGTTTCCTCACGCTCTGCCATTAATTATGTTTGCCTGATAAAACAACCACTGTCACCTCTGTGAGGGAGACGAGCCCTTACACGTGAACATGCCATTTATCTGAAGGTTTTCCCTCCAAAACAAAATGGGCACTCGTCATTAGGTTATAGTGGCGCCTGTTTGGGTTGTACATTAGGATATTGCTCTACAAGTTAAAGGTAAATGTCAGGACCCATTGACACACACACAGCAGCTATGATCTATTCTCGAATACATGTGAGGACGTTCTTTATGTTTTGATGCACACAAGTCAAATAATATTTATAACGCCTATTCTCGTGAACGATTGAAGGGTTTTAGGAAACATGTCAATATCATTAGCCAGTTTGATGGATATAGACATTGCAGGCAAGGCATTGAATAGGTTTGTCTTCCAATTCATTTGAGAGACTCTCTTTATCCCGTACAGTATTTTCTGTGAAATCAAAATACAAAAAACATTCTCCAGCAGAGCCTGCCAGTTGGTGTAACATTGTTATCATTCAGTAGTAGGGTGCCATATTTTTCCTAGGCTAGCCTATGGCGCTATGCGCTGAAAGAGAGGACCCTGTCAACAGGCCATTGCCCTAAGCAGGAATAATGAAACAAAAGATAATAAAATTGAGGTTTCTTTGAAAATAGCATCACCCCTTGAATGGTTGATGTTTTTGGACTGAGATCTCCAAACCGTTATCAATTTCAAGTTATTTACAATTCAATATGCTTTCCAATCGTGGGATAGTGTTTTCAAATTGAACTTTGGGTTTTTGTTCGTCTCTCTCTCTCTCTCTCTCTCTCTCTAATAATAAAAGTTTATCTCAATACTTTGTTATATACCCTTTGCTGGCAATGAAAGAGGTCAAACATTTTCTGTAAGTCTTCACAAGGTTTTCACACACTGTTGCTGGTATTTTGGCCCATTCCTCCATGCAGATCTCCTCTAGAATAGGGATGTTTTGGGGCTGTTGCTGGGCAACACGGACTTTCAACTCCCTCCAAAGATTTTCTATGGGGTTGAGATCTGGAGACTGGCTAGGCCACTCCAGGACCTTGAAATGCTTCTTACGAAGCCACTCCTTTGTTGCCCGGGCGGTGTGTTTGGGATAATTGTCATGCTGAAAGACCCAGCCACATTTCATCTTCAATGCCCTTGCTGATGGAAGGAGGTTTTCACTCAAAATCTCACGATACATGGCCCCATTCATTCTTTCCTTTACACGGATCAGTCGCCTGGTCCCTTTGCAGAAAAACAGCTCCAAAGCATGATGTTTCCACCCCCATGCTTCACAGTAGGTATCGTGTTCTTTGGATGCAACTCAGCATTCTTTGTCCTCCAAACACGACGAGTTGAGTTTTTACCAAAAAGTTATATTTTGGTTTGATCTGACCATATGACATTCTCCCAATCCCAATTTGCCTCCTTGACATCTTGAGAATCAGCCAGGAAGGAAGCAGTTGTCCCGTAGGAGGCTATAGGGGAAACCATTATAAACTGAGTGTCACAATGGGAGCTGCATGTCCCTCTCACTCTTTTCACCCAGTCTCGGAGCTAGGGGACCGGGGCACACATAACCCTGTAATGAAAATGCCCTTGGGCTATGGAGTCTCTCACTGTCACATCTGAGTGCTGTGTGGGACTGGGTGGGTGTCAGGGTCAAATATCATTGTTCATGACAGAGCTAGATGCCTAGATGCCCCAATATAGGCCCATTCAGGTCCCCATAAGCACAGCACAGGTGACAGGGTCAGAAAGGCTCCCTATGTGGCAGACTTTGACAAGTCTCTTATAGGACAACAGAATGGTGGTATTGAGAGGAGGAGGACCATACAAGCCAGAACCCAGGAGCTAACCATCAGAAGTTAACCAACTAATTAGCCATTGTTAGCCACTGCTAGCGGCCCTTACCTTCTGCACAGACACCAGATGTTTTTTTTTTAGCCTGGATAATACTTGCCAGCCTGCCTGTATCGGACTGTTTTCTCCACTACAACGCCTGATTCCTGCCGTAAACTCTGGAACATTACTCCTGATCATCACAGCTAGCTAGCTGCCACCGAGTGACCCAGCCCCGAAGCTGGCCCTGAACCAGGGCCACCTCCCGGCCTACTCTGTGATCACTCGGCTACTACCCCCAACACGGCTAGAATCCACTACTCCACCGGATCCTTGCTGTAAGCTCTGGACCTTTGCATCGGATCATTGCTGCTAGCTAGCTGCTACCGAGTGGCTATAGTGGCTAACGGCCCTGTCACGAAGCTAGCACCAGTTAGCCGCGAGTCAGATGCATCTCCCGGCTAGCAAACAAAAGTATTGAGCAGATTGCTTCTACTTACCTCGGCCTGCTAACTTTAAACTCCATGTCTCCCGCGTGCTAGAGTAGTAACGACTACCCCGCGGCTTCCTTGTTCCATCTATTTCTGTTCACTGGACCCTATGATCACTTGGCTACATAGCTGATGCCTACTGGACTGTTCATTAATCACTGTACTCCATTTTGTTTTTAGTTTTTGTTTATCTGTCGGCCCCTGCCTCGAACTCAGGCCCAGTGTGTAGTTAACCGACCCTCTCTGCCCATTCATCGTCATTTTACCTGTTGTTGTCTTAGTTGTCTTACCCATTGTTGTCTTAGCTAGCTCTCCCAATCAACACTTGTGATTGCTTTATGCCTCGCTTTATGTCTATCTCAAATGTCAAATGTCAATTTACTGCAGAGCCCCTAGTCCCACTCAACATGCCTCAGATACCTCCTTTGTCCCACCTCCCACACATGCGGTGACCTCACCCAGCATAACTGGCCCATCCAGAGTTGCAACCTCTCTTATCAATCGGTGCCTGGCCTTACCTCCACTGTCTGTACATGCCCTGAATCTATTCTACCACACCCAGAAATCTGCTCCTTTTATTCTCTGTCCCCAACGCACTAGACGACCAGTTTTGATAGCCTTTAGCCGTACCCTCATCCTACTCCTCCCATGTTCCTCGGGTGATGTGGAGGTTAACCCAGGCCCTGCGTGTCCCCAGGCACTCTCATTTGTTGACTTCTGTAACCGTAAAAGCCTTGGTTTCATGCATGTTAACATTAGAAGCCTCCTCCCTATGTTTGTTTTACACTCTGCTTTAGCACACTCCGCCAACCCTGATGTCCTTGCCGTGTCTGAATCCTGGCTTAGGAAGGCCACCAAAAATTCAGAGATTTCCATACCCAACTACAACATTTTCCATCAAGATAGAACTGCCAAAGGGGGAGGAGTTGCAATCTACTCCAGAGATAGCCTGCAAAGTTCTGTCATTCTTTCCAGGTCTATGCCCAAACAGTTTGAGCTTCTAATTTTAAAAATGAATCTCTCCAGAATTAAGTCTCTCACTGTTGCCACCTGTTATAGACCCCCTTAGCTCCCAGCTGTGCCATGGACACCATATGTGAATTGATTGCCCCCCCATCTATCTTCAGAGTTCGTTCTGTTTGGTGTCCTAAACTAGGATATTCCTAAACTGGTCCGCGGTCAAACGAACAACCCTCATCACTGTAAAACACTCCTACAACACTTCTGCGAGCAGGCCTTTCTAATCGATCTGGCCCGGGTATCCTGGAAGGATATTGACCTCATCCCGTCAGTCAAGGATGCCTGATTGGTCTTTAAAAGTAATTTCCTCACCATCTTAAATGCCCCCTTCAAAAGATGTAGAACTAAGAACAGATATAGCCCTTGGTTTACTCCAGACCTGACTGCCCTCAACAGCACTGTGGCGGACTGCACGAGCATCGAATAGACCCCGCGATATGCAACTTTTCAGGGAAGTCAGGAACCAATACACGCAGTCAGTCAGGAAAGCAAAGGCAAGCTTTTTCAAACAGAAATTTGCATCCTAACTCCAAAAGACTTTGGGACACTGTACAGTCCATGGAGAATAAGAGCACCTCCTCCCAGCTGCCCACTGCACTGAGGCTAGGTAACACTGTCACAACCGATAAATCCCTGATGACCGATAAATCCACGATAATGGCTACCCCATCCCCGGCCAACAGCCCCCCCCCCACTCTGTCAATCACCGTATTCTTATCGGCAGACTCAACAGCCTTGGTTTCTCAAATGACTGCCTCGCCTGGTTCACCAACTACTTCTCAGACATAGTTCAGTGTGTCAAATCGGAGAGCCTGTTGTCTGGACCTCTGGCAGTCTCTATGGGGGTACCACAGGGTTCAATTCTCAGGCTGACTCTTTTCTCTGTATATATCAATGATGTCGCTCTTACTGCGGGTGATTCCCTGATCCACCTCTATGCAGATGACACGATTCTGTATACATCTGGCCCTTCTTTGGACACTGTTAACTAACCTCCAAATGAGCTTCGATGCCATACAACACTCCTTCCCGTGGCCTCCAACTGCTCTTAAACGCTAGTAAAACCAAATGCATGCTTTTCAATCGTTCGCTGCCCGCACCCGCCCGCCCGACAAGCGTCACTACATCACTAGGTGTCTGGCTAGACTGTAAACTTTCCTTCCAGACTCACATTAAACATCTCCAATCCAAAATTAAATCTAGAATCGGCTTCCTATTTCGCAACAAAGCCTCCTTCACTCACTCACGCTGCCAAACATATCCTCATAAAACTGACTATTCTACCGATCCTCGACTTCCGCGATGTCATTTACAAAATAGCTTCCAATACTCTACTCAGCAAACTGGATGCAGTCTATCACAGTGCCATCCATTTTGTTACCAAAGCCCCTTATACCACCCACCAATGCGACCTGTATGCTCTAGTCGGCTGGTCTTCGCGACATATTCGTCGCCAAACCCACTGGCTCCAGGTCATCTATAAGCCTATGCTAGGTAAAGCTCCACTTTATCTCAGCTCACTGGTCACAATAGCAACACCCACCCGTAGCACGCGCTCAAGCAGGTATATCTCACTGGTCATCCCCAAAGCCAACACCTCCTTTGGCTGCCTTTCCTTCCAGTTCTCTGCTGCCAATGACTGGAACAAATTGCAAAAATCGCTGAAGCTGGAGATTTATATTTCCCTCACTAACTTTAAACATTAGCTATCTGAGCAGCTAACCGATCACTGCAGCTGAACATAGCCCACTCTGTAATTAGCCCACCCAATCTACCAACCTCATCCCCATATTGTTTTTATTAACTTTTCTGCTCTTTTGCACACCAGTATTTCTACATGCACATCACCATCTGCTCATCTATCACTCCAGTGTTAATTTTCTAAATTGTAATTACTTCGCTACTTTGGCCTATTTATTGCCTTACCTCCTCACGCCATTTGCACACACTGTACATAGACATTCTTTTTTTTCTATTGTGTTATTGACTGTACGCTTGTTTATTCCATGTGTAACTCTGTGTTGTTGTATGTGTCGCACTCGCACTGCTTTGCTTTATCTTGGCCAGGTTGAGGTCGTAAATGAGAACTTATTCTCAACTAGCTTACCTGGTTAAATAAAGGTGAAATAAAAAATAAATCAAATAAAAACAAGAGGAAATGGAGAAAGGAGGTGGATGGGAGGAGATGAAATAAGAGGAGGAGGAGGAGGACAGTGGGGCTATAAGCGATTGTGATGTCCATTATAAAGCCTCGTCCCTGAGGTCAGACAGAAAAAGCAGGAGGATGAGGAGTTGTATAAGTAAACTGTCAGCTCGCCACTCAGAGACGGTGCTCATGTGGCCTCCCGAGTGATGCAGTGGTCTAAGGCACTGCATCACAGTGCTGGCTGTGCACTGAAGATTCTGGGTTTGAGTCCAGGCTCTGTCGCAGCCGGCCATGACCGGGAGACCCATGGGAGCGGCGCACAATTGGTCCAGTGTCGTCCGGGTTAGGGGAGGGTTTGGCCGGCAGGGTTGTCCTTGTACTTTTGCGCACTGGCGACTCCTGTGGTGGGCCAGGAGCAGTGCATTCTGACACGGTTGCCAGGTGTACGGTGTTTCCTCTGAGACATTGGTGCGGCTGGCTTCCGGGTTAAGTGGGCATTGTGTCAAAAAGCACTGCGGCTTGGTTGGGTCGTGTTTCAAATGAGGCACTCCTCTCGACCTTTGCCTCTCCCGAGTCTGTACGGGAGTTGCAGCGATGAGACAAGACTGTAACTATCAATTGGATACCACAAAATTGGGGAGAAAAATGGGTAAAAAAAAAAGAAATACAAAAAATAACATAATAAATAAGAGATGGCGCTCATGGCCACCATCCTGTCCAGAGAGCTCTCGACAGACATTAGCGGAGACAAGCCGTTTCCCTATGGGCATCCCCGGCCCCAAGGTGCCCTGTCCCCCTCCATCTAGGGTCGTACTCAGAGTTTAACCACTCCATCTGCATGCCACCTCCCTCACAGTCTCCAGACAATCTCATCTTGCCCACATCTATCAGAGCTGATGGAGTTTTTTTAAATAACTCACTACTATTGTTTGGTTTTCTGTGCTGTGGGAAAACACCAACTCTGTTTGACCATTTAAACTGGAGGACTGGAGAGGTGTTTGTGTCTTAACCTGAGCAAAAATTCCGGGCTCTGTTTTTGGTTGGTGTTAAGGCGCCGCTAGTGTCAAGGGCACGCTCATTGGCAATTTCACTTGTAAAAGCCAGGGCTCTGCTACAGTGCCTTGCGAAAGTATTCGCCCCCCTAGAACTTTGCGACCTTTTGCCACATTTCAGGCTTCAAACATAAAGATATAAAACTGTATTTATTTGTGAAGAATCAACAACAAGTGGGACACAATCATGAAGTGGAATGACATTTATTGGATATTTCAAACTTTTTAACAAATCAAACACTGAAAAATTGGGCAGCCCCTTTACTTTCAGTGCAGCAAACTCTCTCCAGAAGTTCAGTGAGGATCTCTGAATGATCCAATGTTGACCTAAATGACTAATGATGATAAATACAATCCACCTGTGTGTAATCAAGTCTCCGTATAAATGCACCTGCACTGTGATAGTCTCAGAGGTCCGTTAAAAGCGCAGAGAGCATCATGAAGAACAAGGAACACACCAGGCAGGTCCGAGATACTGTTGTGAAGAAGTTTAAAGCCGGATTTGGATACAAAAAGATTTCCCAAGCTTTAATCATCCCAAGGAGCACTGTGCAAGCGATAATATTGAAATGGAAGGAGTATCAGACCACTGCAAATCTACCAAGACCTGGTCAATCCTCTAAACTTTCAGCTTATACAAGGAGAAGACTGATCAGAGATGCAGCCAAGAGGCCCATGATCACTCTGGATGAACTGCAGAGATCTACAGCTGAGGTGGGAGACTCTGTCCATAGGACAACAATCAGTTGTATATTGCACAAATCTGGCCTTTTTGGAAGAGTGGCAAGAAGAAAGCCATTTCTTAAAGATATCCATAAAAAGTGTTGTTTAAAGTTTTCCACAAGCCACCTGGGAGACACACCAAACATGTGGAAGAAGGTGCTCTGGTCAGATGAAACCAAAATTGAACTTTTTGGCAACAATGCAAAACGTTATGTTTGGCGTAAAAGCAACACAGCTCATCACCCTGAACACACCATCCCCACTGTCAAACATGGTGGTGGCAGCATCATGGTTTGGGCCTGCTTTTCTTCAGCAGGGACAGGGAAGATGGTTAAAATTGATGGGAAGATGGATGGAGCCAAATACAGGACCATTCTGGAAGAAAACCTGATGGAGTCTGCAAAAGACCTGAGACTGGGACAGAGATTTGTCTTCCAACAAGACAATGATCCAAAACATAAAGCAAAATCTACAATGGAATGGTTCAAAAATAAATATATCCAGGTGTTAGAATGGCCAAGTCAAAGTCCAGACCTGAATCCAATCGAGAATCTGTGGAAAGAACTGAAAACTGCTGTTCACAAATGCTCTCCATCCAACCTCCCTGAGCTCGAGCTGTTTTGCAAGGAGGAATGGGAAAAAAATTATGTCTCTCGATGTGCAAAACTGATAGAGACATACCCCAAGTGACTTACAGCTGTAATCGCAGCAAAAGGTGGCACTACAAAGTATTAACTTAAGGGGGCTGAATAATTTTGCACGCCCAATTTTTCCGTTTTTGATTTGTTAAAAAAGCTTGAAATATCCAGTAAATGTCGTTCCACTTCATGATTGTGTCCCACTTGTTGTTGATTCTTCACAAAAAAATACTGTTTTATATCTTCATGTTTGAAGCCTGAAATGTGGCGAAAGGTCGCAAAGTTCAAGGGGGCCGAATACTTTCGCAAGGCACTGTACCTGTCTTATATCAGCTCGCTTGCACTGAGGTGGGAGGGGTAGAAATATTTGAGGTGTGTCCTTAAAAACATGTGCCAATTTCTAGCAGCACTACTGGTCTTAGTGGTAATGCAATTGGTTATACAAACCTTTGAAGTATAGAGACAAAAGAAGAAGAAAAAATTCAATGGGCACTGAGCAATTACAATGGATAGGACAAACAATGTGCACACATTGGTTTATGCTCATGGAACGAGAGATACAATTTATGATATCATGCTTCTGACCCGATCCCATTTAGAAATGTTGATGTTGGTTTAAAAAACAGATTGATTGTTTTTGCTTTCATTTGATTTAAAACCAGAAAGATTCACCGTCCATGGGTTAATGGCGAGAACGTACATGGCTTGAATGCAGTGCAATTTCATCTGCAATTTCTAGAGAAGTGCAAATATGATCTGTAAGATAGTTTTATGATGTTTATAAAATATTATATTAGCGAGCATATCCCCCCCCTTCTCTTTATATTGGATCAGCTCCTGTGAAAACTTTGGATATGTGTAAAACCCTTCATGGTCTTGTAATGAGATTCGTCTTCCTCTGACGAGGAGTATGAAGGATCGGACCAATATGCAGCGTGTTACGTGTCCATGTTGAAATGTATTAACACTGAACACAAAAAAAAAATTAAAAAAATAACAAGGAGAACAAACGAAAACGAAACAGTTCTGTCTGGTGAAGACACAGAGACAGAAAACAATCACCCACAACTAAAATGGGGAGAACAGGCTACCTAAGTATGATTCTCAATCAGAGACAACGAACGACACCTGCCTCTGATTGAGAACCATACCAGGCCAAACACATAAATACTACATAGAAAAAAGAACATAGATTACCCACCCCAACTCACGCCCTGACCAAACTAACACAAAGACATAATCGTCTTAGTTGCCTTATCTGTATTACACGCTCACAGGGAGCAATTATGGTGCCTGTAACAGTATAAAGACAACAGTTTTGTTGATTAGTATTATACACTGTATTTTTAGGCCTTATCAATAGCCTAGTGAATATAATCTTGCTTATTGACTACTTTTGGCATGTCCATATCCAGACTATAATTTACAGTGGGAATGTTATAGTCTATGTTTAACAATGTACAGTATTTCAATATTGAAGCAATGTAATTAGAGCAATGTGGACTGCAAAACATGTTCACAATATTTAACAAATATGGGCAGGCTATTTAACAAACTAGGCTATAACGGACTAACATTCGAATTGGAGTTGATGGCAAACGCAATACATAAAAGACCATAAATATGCAACTTGAAGCGACTGTAACGGCGTTCGTCAGTTGAAGGAGAAGCGGACCAAAATGCAGCGTGGTGGTTACTCATGTTCTTTAATGAAGAATAGCGATACATGAAATAACTAAAAATAATACAAAAACAACAAACGAAATGCGAAAACCTATTACAGCCTATCTGGTGAACACTAACACAGAGACAGGAACAATCACCCACGAAAAACCTCACAGAATATGGCTGCCTAAATATGGTTCCCAATCAGAGACAACGATAAATCACCTGACTCTGATTGAGAACCGCCTCAGGCAGCCATAGACTAATTAGTCACCCCACAAAACCCCTAGACAAAAAACACACCACAATAACCCATGTCACACCCTGGCCTGACCAAATATATAAAGAAAACACAAAATACTAACACCAAGGCGTGACAGCGACCACATATTTAGCCATGGAGCATGTTCTGATTGGCTAGCGAGGGCCCAAACCTCGACTTGTTAATTCATCAAAACCCAGCCTTTTTGCACCACCTCTACTGCACCCATAATTCCAGTTGTGAAAATAGGAAAAATATTTTTGACAAAACCCCCGAACCACCAGCACTAAGATTAACCATTGTGTTTGGTTTGTAAAAAATAGAGCCGCCTATTTTCATTTACCTCTTATCTGAAATAAATGTCTCAGACAAATAGCACAGTTATAATAGTCTATTCTTGACATTTTAAGCAATTATCCTTTGGGTCAGAAGTGCAACACGGTAACTCGATCCACTAGGTTAGAAGTCATGGCCAAGCCATGTACACAACAATACGGAGTTGATTAGTATTGGCACGAGAATCCAGAGCTCGCTTGTACATCACCTTGCAAGGCGTCGCATAACTAGTTTGCATGCAACACAAATAAATTAACTAATTGAATATGCAAAGAACAGCAGTAGGTCACTGACAAACACAAACACAACAAGGAACAAAAAAGTTCGACGACAACGTGGTCCCTGTCATAAAATATGCAAATGAACAACAAATGAAACAACGCAACAACGCATCGTGGATGGAAGGAAACACAGTAACTGCACAAATACAAGGGAACGGTTACCACATCATTCAAATGGCAACTCAAAGGCAGCTACATTTGTCAAGACCCACCCCCACAGTTAACAAACAAGTGCAGGGGGCAGCGGTTTTGACTTGACATAAAAGTTCCAGATGTGGCTATTTAAAGGTTTAAGTATGGCAGAATCTGAGAAGCCATTTTGTCATGTAACCTCGAAGGGGTCTGCTTTCCAAACTCAAGAGAGTAGTCTCTACCGTGGAAATAAACTGCAAATAAAACCAGCACAGACAAGGTGATTATTTCAAACTAAAGCCTCAAAGGCTCCCGATGGCATTTCACTATACTTTAGCCAGCCAGACATTGATGGTGGATGGTAGCTAGTTGGTCATTTAGGCTTGGCTGCTACCTGGCTGTCCCTAATGTTGCACTAAATGAGTTAGAAAGGTTGGAGCGTTATGTGACTGACTGTCTGACTGACTGACTGTCTCTGTCTTTGGACACTGGGCATACTTTGTGTGTGTGTGGCAGATTGTGTGTGTGGCAGACATGTGGCGTTTTGGATGAGGGGCTGGCCTTTCCATGATATAGCATAGGTGAGGCTATTAGCATTAGAAAGGTCACTTTGAAAAGTGGAAATCAAATATGGGATTCAGAGGGCCATTAAGCCAACGGGCCTATTAGTATTCATGTGGTGCGGATGAATGGAAAATAAAAGCACTACAGCGGGGCCAAAGTATTAAACTCAATAAGCGCTGATTTACCCAACCTCCAACACCCTTGTTTTTCTACCCCCCCCCATATTAATAGTCATAATTTTGGTTTAAAGGCATGGGCTGTCAGAATCTGTAGGATTCCAGTTCTGACCCTCTCACTTGGCTGTCACTGTTATGACCACCAACCACTGGTATGATTTATGATTGTCTGGAGCTAGCATGGGAGGCGGCACCTAGCAAGACTAGCCCTATTTTCGGTATTGCCATCACCGCTACCTTAGTGGGCAGAATTGGTTGGAATGACGTCAGGCTTTGTGACGTCATATACTAGTTGTAAAACTGAAAATATGTCTTAAACTTGTAGTAACATAACATATAGGCTTGCATGTACAGGAAACCAGAACCAAATGGTTAGAGTTTTTTCCTTTGCCTTGTGCAGGTGGCCAGCTGAGACTTCTGGGAGAGTGAGTTCTTCTGGGGTTGAGTCACTGATTGCTGACTGACTGAGCAGAGGGTACTTAGGATTGTTTTAATGATGCATCGTAAAAACAAAGACAAAGTCGAAGTTGTTCGTTGGCTGTCAACGTGACCTAAAAATAGGATACACTGCATACAGTGCATTCGGAAAGTAACACGTTTCCACTGCTCCAGAGTCCAATGGCGGCGAGCTTTATACCACTACAACTGACGCTTGACATTGCACATGGTGATCTTGGGCTTTTGTGCTGCTGCTCAGTCACGGAAACCCATTTCATGAAGCTCCCGGCGAACAGTTCTTGTGAACAGTTCTTGTGCTGACGTTACTGACGTTACTTCTGTAGCTCAGTTGGTAGAGCATGGCGCTTGTAACGCCAGGGTAGTGGGTTCGATCCCCGGGACCACCCATACGTAGAATGTATGCACACATGACTGTAAGTCGCTTTGGATAAAAGCGTCTGCTAAATGGCATATATTATTATTATTATTACTTCCAGAGTCAGTTTGGAACTCGGTAGTGAGTGTTGCAACCGAGGACAGACGATTTTTACTCGATACACACTTCAGCACTCGAAGGCCCCATTATGTGAGCTTGTGTGGCCTACCACTTCGCCTTGTTGCTCCTAGACATTTCTACTTCACAATAACAGCACTTAGAGTTGACCGGACCAGCTCTCGCAGGGCAGAAAGTTGAAGAACTGACTTGTTGGAAAAGGTGGCATCCAACGACAGTGCAACTTTGAAAGTCACCGACCATTCTACTGAAAATTTTTATCTATGGAGATTGCGTGGCTGTGTGCTTGATTTTATACACCTATATGCAATGGGTGTGGCTGAAATAACCGAATCCACTCATTTGAAGGCGTGTCCACGTAGTTTTGTATATGCAGTACATTCAGAAAGTATTCAGACCTCTTGATTTTTCACAATAGTTTTTTGTTACAGCCTTGTTTTAAAATTGATTAAATATTAGCTTTTCTCATCAATCTACACACAATACCCCATAATGACAAAGCAAAAACTGGTTTTTAGACATTTTTTCAAATGTATAAAACTTTTTTTAACTTAAAATGTACATTTACATAAGTATTCAGACCCTTTACTCAGTACATTGTTGAAGCACCTTCGGCAGCGATTACAGACTTGAGTCTTTTTGGGTATGACGCTACAAGCGGCAGGGTAGCCTAGTGGTTAGAGTGTTGGACTAGTAACCGAAAGGTTGCAAGTTTGAATCCCCAAGCTGACAAGGTACAAATCAGTCATTCTGCCCCTGAACAGGCAGTTAACCCACTGTCCCTAGGCTGTCATTGAAAATAAGAATTTGTTCTTAACTGACTTGCCTAGTTAAATAAAGGTAAAATAAAAAATAAACAAGCTTGGCAGACTTGTATTTGTAGATTTTCTCCCATTTTTCTTTGCAGATCCTCTCAAGCTCTGTCAGGTTGGATGGGGAGCGTTGCTGCACAGCTATTTTCAGGTCTCTCCAGGCTCTGGCTGGGCCACTCAAGGACATTCAGAGACTTGTCTCGAAGCCATTCCGGCACTGTGTTGGCTGTGTGCTTAGGGTCCTTGTCCCGTTGGAAGGTGAACCTTCGCCCCAGTCTGAGGTCCTGAGCGCTCTGGAGCAGGTTTTCATCAAGGATCTCTGTGTACTTTGCTCTGTTCATCTTTCCCTCAATCTTGTCTCCCAGTCCCTGCCGCTGAAAAATATTCCCACAGCATGATGCTGCCACCACCATGCTTCACCGTAAGGATGGTCCCAGGTTTCATCAGACCAGAGAATCTTGTTTATCGTGCTCTGGGAGTCTTTAGGTGCCTTTAGGCAAACTCCAAGCGAGCTGTCATGTTTTACTGAGGAGTGGATTCCGTCTGGCCACTCTACCAAAAAGGCCTGATTGGTGGAGTGCTGCAGAGATGGTTGTCCTTCTGGAAGCTTCTCCCATCTCCACAGAGGAACTCTGGAGCTCTGTCAGAGTGATCATCGCTTTCTTGGTCACATCCCTGACCAAGGCCCTTCGCCCCCTATAGCTCAGTTTGGCCGGGCGGGTTCCAAACGTCTTGCATTTAAGAATGATGGAGGCCACTTTGTTCTTGGGGACCTTCAATACAGACAATTCCTTCGACCTCATTGCTTGGTTTTTGCTCTGGCATGCAATGTCAACTGTGAGACATTATGTAGACAGGTGTGTGCCTTTCCAAATCATGTTTAATCAATGGAATTTACAACAGAAGAACTCCAAACAAGTTGTAGAAACTTCTGAAGGATGATCAATGGAAACAAGATGCACCTGTGCTCAATTTCATTTAGAATTTTCGAATAAGGCTGTAACGTAACAAAATGTGGAAAACTTCAATGGGTCTGAAAACTTCCCGAAAGCACTGTATCTGCCTATAATTATTATTTGTTAATGTCAGTATTGCCTTCTGGGGCAAAATAAATCATGTGGGATGCAAGCCAGCAAAGCAACTACACAACACTAAGCAATACTTTATTTGCACAATAACAGTGGCAAAAAGTGCCCACAAATTGTTATGGCCTACATAAAGCTTCTACACCTGGCTTTCAGCGGAGCCTTGTATGGCAGCGAAAGAGTTCATTCAGCCTCATTTACAGCTTTAAAAAAAAACATAGCTGATTTGTCTGACTTGCTTAAACAAATGTGGTTTCTACTGATAATTGATCTGTACAAACGATGGCATAAGGGGACGACAAGCGAATAAGAAGCCATCCGTAATTTCGATTAAGACATTAATGAGCGAAATTAAGAGGTGAAAATAGACCAAAGTATTAGGGTATGGCAGGTGGGCTACTAACAGCTTACTACACAACAAACACTTTACTTTCTTAGATACAGTATACAGTACATATCTCCCTGGCATATTACATAAATTACGCAACAGCATACAAGACATTTTTAAACTCACCTTATTGTGCTGAGCTCACTTGAAGAGGAAGGTGGCACGGCGGTCATTCGTTGGCAAATTTTGTCACAAAACGTTGTCACCAAAGTCTGGCATTTTCTGTATTGAATGGGCGTTTTCGAACTGTCACGCCTTGGTCATTGTATTTTGTGTTTTCGTTATATATTTGGTCAGGCCAGGGTGTGACATGGGTTTATATATTGTATTTTCGTATTGGGGTTTGTAGTATTTGGGATTGTGGCTGAGTAGGGGTGTTGTAAAGGCTTGGCTGCCTGAGGCGGTTCTCAATCAGAGTCAGGTGATTCTCGTTGTCTCTGATTGGGAACCGTATTTAGGTAGCCAGGGTTTCACTGTGTATTTCGTGGGTGATTGTTCCTATCTCTGTGTAGTGTTCACCAGATAGGCTGTAATAGGTTTCACGTTCCGTTTTGTTGTTTTGCATTTGTATAGTTATTTCATGTATCGCTCTTCCTTCATTAAAGACATGAGTAACCACCATGCTGCATTTCGGTCCGACTCTCTTTCTACAAACAAAGAACGACGTTACAGAATCACCCACCACACTCGACCGAGCAGCGTGTTAACAGGCAGAGACAGCATGAAGAGCGAAGGGAGGACGTTTTGGACAGCAGAGGCATGGAGTATACGACGTGGGAAGAAATAGACAGGTGGGCGGCCGACCCAGAGAGAGTGCAGGAGCCCGCCTGGGATTCGCTGGAGCAGTGCGAAGAGGGCTATAGGCGAATGGAGTCGAAAAGAAAGACACGGCGGCGCAGAGCGAAACCCGAAAGTCACCCCCAAATATTTATTGGGGGAGGGCTCAGAGAGAGAGTAGCAGAGTCAGGAGTCAGACCTGAGCCTACTCTCCCTGTTAATCGCGAGGAGCAGCGATATAAGGACTTCTGGTCTTGGGAGGAGATATTAGACGGAAGAGGACCCTGGGCTCAGCCTGGAGAATATCGCCGTCCCAAGGAAGAACTAGAGGCGGCTAAAGCGGAGAGGCGCTGGTATGAGGAGGCAGCACGGTGATGCGGATGGAAGCCCGAAAAGCAGCCCAAAAACATTATTGGGGGGCTTAAAGGGAGTATGGCTATGCCAGGTAGGAGACCTGCGCAAACTCCCTGTGCTTACCGGTGGGCTAGAGAGACCGGGCAGACACCGTGTTATGCTATGGAGCGCACGGTGTTTCCAGTGCGGGTGCATAGCCCGGTGCGGTTCATACCAGCCCTTCGTATTGGCCGGGCTAGAGTGGGCATCGAGCCAGGTAAGGTTGGGCAGGCTCGGTGCTCAAGAGCTCCAGTGCGCCTGCACGGTCCGGGTCTATCCAGAGCCACCTCCACACACCAGTCCTCCGGTAGCAGCTCCCCGCACCAGGCTTCCTGTGCGTGTCCTCGCTCCAGTATCACCAGTGCCAGCACCACGCATCAGGTCTACAGTGCGCCTCGCCTCTCCTGTGCTGTCGTAGTCTCCCGCCTCTCCAGCGCTGTCGGAGCCTTTCTCCTCTCCTGCACTACCGGAGTCTCCTGTCTGTTCAGCGCTGTCAGAGCCTTCCTTCCCTCCTGCGCTGTCTGAGTCTCCTGCCTGTTCGGAACAGCCTGAGCTGCCAGTCTGGAGGGAGCTGTCAGTCTGCAAGGTGCTGTCAGTCTGCAAGGAGCTGCCAGTCTGCAGGGTGCTGTCAGCCTGCATGGAGCAGTCAGAGCTGTCAGTCTGCATGAAGCAGCCAGAGCTGTCGGTCTGCAGGGTGCTGTCAGCCTGCATGGAGCAGTCAGAGCTGTCAGTCTGCAAATAGCTGTCAGACTGCAAAGAGCTGCCAGTCTGCAAGGAGCTGTCAGTCTGCAAGGAGCTGTCAGCCTGCATGGAGCTGCCAGAGCTGTCAGTCTGCAAGGAGCTGTCAGTCTGCATAGAGCAGCTAGATCCGCCAGTCAGCCATGATCTTCTAGATCTGCCAGTCAACCAGATTCTTCCAGATCTGCCAGTCAACCAGTCTCTTCCAGATCTGCCAGCCAGTCAGGATCTACCGGAGCCTACTACCTGCCTGAGCTTCATCTCAGTACTGGGCTTCCTCTCAGTACTGGGCTTCCTCTCAGTACTGGGCTTTCTCTCAGTACTGGGCTTCCCCTCAGTTCCGGGCTTCCCCTCAGTTCCGGGCTGCCCCTCAGTTCCGGGCTGCCCCTCAGTCCCGAGCTGCCCCTCAGTCCCGAGCTGCCCTCAGTCCCGAGCTGCCCCTCAGTCCCGAGCTGCCCCTCAGTCCCGAGCTGCCCCTCAGTCCCGAGCTGCCCCTCAGTCCGGAGCTGTCCCTCAGTCCCGAGAGTGCCCCTCAGTCACAAGCTGCTCCTCAGTTCTGTGGGGTTCTGGGTGAGGACTATTAGGCCATGGTCGGCGGCGAGGGTGGATTATCCCAGGACGCGAAGGGGAGGACCTAGGACATTAATGGAGTGGGGTCCACGTCCCCGAGCCGGAACCGCCACCATGGACAGACGCCCACCCGGACCCTCCCTATGGTTTTGAGGTGCGTCCGGGAGTCCGCACCTTAGGGGGGGTTTCTGTCACGCCTTGGTCATTGTATTTTGTGTTTTCGTTATATATTTGGTCAGGCCAGGGTGTGACATGGGTTTATATATTGTATTTTCGTATTGGGGTTTGTAGTATTTGGGATTGTGGCTGAGTAGGGGTGTTGTAAAGGCTTGGCTGCCTGAGGCGGTTCTCAATCAGAGTCAGGTGATTCTCGTTGTCTCCGATTGGGAACCGTATTTAGGTAGCCGGGGTTTCACTGTGTATTTCGTGGGTGATTGTTCATGTCTCTGTGTAGTGTTCACCAGATAGGCTGTAATAGGTTTCACGTTCTGTTTTGTTGTTTTGCATTTGTATAGTTATTTCATGTATCGCTCTTCCTTCATTTAGTTCCCACTCTCTTTTGACAAACGAAGAAAGCCGTTACAACAACTGGGAACTCCCCCCAAAAAAAGGTTGAATCATGGCGTCAGTGATCTTCAGGTCGTAGCTGTATTTTCCCAGTCGTAGCTAATTTTTCCCGTCTTCCCAGTTGTCTTGAACTCACTAAAGTCAGAATTTGCAGATACGAGTTAACAGTTGTTTTGAGTGCGGCACAAATCATGCTCCATTGACTGCATGGCCATTGTTGAATGTTTATACTTTTAAACTAGGAAAATAGACTCTTAATCTTACACTTGGGACCACACAGCCACTCCACTGAATAGCAGGCTAATGATTGCTTTGCAATGCTTGCAGTCAGCCACTGATTCCTTCCAAACCACTCATTGTTGAATTTTCAATTTCCAACTTGTTGTGTAATGTTCATGTCCTCTGGCCGATGAGCACCGATACGTTTTATATATAATTTTTCTTCGTTATTTCTCGTCATATGACAAGGATTAAAAATAATTTGCCAGTAGATTGTCGACTACTGTAGATGTAACGTAATTTGACGTCATTTTATTTGTGTCCAATGACCTTGAGCCTTCTTGGATGGGCACTTCTAATTTAACTCTATGGCAGCACCCAAGGGGCAAGAATTTCAGAGCTCTACCGTTAGACTTGCCGGTGATGTAGTGTCCCCATGAGTGACAGAACACTGAGCTAATCACGGCGCAAAGTTCTGTATTTTCTGCTGGAATGCCCCACCACCAAAGAAGCAAGGAGCTAGGCTGAAACACCTGCCTTTTGGAGCTGTCTTACTCAAGAAAACAAAAAAGAGACTATGTTTGTATGTGACTTTATTAACTCAATGGTATATATATATATTTTTTTTACATTGTTTGCAAACTGATATGTGACACATATTAATGCCAAAAAAAACATGCAAAATAGGCAAGCCCCCATTTCTGTTGTTGCTAAAATGTGGGTCTCTGCCCCACCTGCCCTGAATGACGGGTGGCCACTGCTTGTACAGTATGTGAATCCATTCATTTGACCTAGATATTCTATAACACTTTGATATTCGCTTCTCACGACCATTCCTTGATCTCAGTCAGCTAAATGCATAATACTTGATTGCACATGGATGACTATAACGTTAAATGAAGTCAGACAAAGAGAAACATTTGAATAGGCTACTTGCATAGTCTTATTACAAGTCGCATACGAGATGTATATAAATCAAGTATTCATACCCCTTGACTTATTTCACATTTTGTTGTATTACAGCCTGAATTCAAAATGGATTAAATATACATTTTTATCTCATACATCTACACACAATAGCTCATAATGACAAAGTGAAAACACGTGTTTAGACATTTTTGCATGTTTATATAAAAAAAATGAATATCTCATTTACATTCACACCCCTGAGTCAATACTTTGTAGAAGCTCCTTTGTAGCAGTGATTACAGAGGTGAGTCTTTCTGGGTAAGTCTCGAAGAGCTTTACACATCTGGATTGTGCACCATTGTCAAATTGGTTGTTGATCATAGCTAGACAACCCTTTTCAGGTCTTGCCGTAGACTTTCAAGTAGATTTTAGAGAAAACTGTAACTCGGCCACTCAGGAACATTCACTGTCTTCTTGGTAAGCAACTCCAGTGTAGATTTGGCCTGATGCTTTAGATGTCCTGCTGAAAGGTGATTTTAGCAGACTGACCTAGGTTTTCCTCTAGGATTTTGCCTGTGCTTAGCTCAATTCCATTCATTTTTTTATCCTGAAAAACTTCCCCGTCTTTAACAAATACAAGCATTCCTATAACATGATGCTACCACCACAATGTTTGAAAATATGGAGAGAGAGATGTTGTATTGGATTTGCCCCAAACATAACACTTTGTATTCCAGACAAAAAGTGAATTGCTTTGCATTTTCTTTTGCAGTATTACTTTAGTGCCTTATTGCAAACAGGATGCATGTTTTGGAACATTTTAATACTGTACAGAGGTCCTTCTTTTCACTCTGTCAATTAGGTAGGTATGGTGGAGTAACTACAATGTTGTTGATCCATCCTCAGTTTTGTCCTATCATAGGCAAATTTGGCCTCATGGTGAAATCCCTAAGAGCTTTCCCCCCCTCTACGGCAACTGACTTAGGAAGGACACCTGTATCTTTGTAGTGACGGTGTATATGGATACACCATCCAAAGTGCAATTAATAACTGCACCATGCTCAAAGGGATATTCAATGTCTGCTTTTTTTACCCATCTACCAATCGGTATTGGAAAGCATTGGAAAACATCCCTGGTCTCTATGGTTGAATCTGTGTTTGAAATTCACTGCTCATCCATGCAACATGTTATATGACTTGTTAGGCACATTTCTACTCCTGAACTTATGTTGGCTTGTCATAACAAAGAGGTTGAATTGTTATCCACTCAAGACATTTAAGCGTCTCATTTTTAATTAAATAACTTAATTCCATTTTGACATTATGGGGTATTGTGTGTAGGCCAGTGATAAAACATCTACATTTAATAAATGCTTTATTCAGGCTGTAACACAACAACATTTGGAAAAAGTCAATGGGTGTGAATACTTTCGTAAGGCACTGTGTATCAAATATTATAAACTGGGTGTTTGAGCCCTGGGTGCTGATTGGCTGAAAGCTGTGGTATATCATATCGTATACTACGGGTTTGACAAAACATTTATTTTTACAATTACTTGGTAACCAGTAATAGCAATAAGGGACCTCTTGGGTTTGTGTTATAAGGCCAATATACCAAGGCTAAGGGCCGTGCCTTACTGCTTAATTATAACATAGCAAACTTATGAGGCTATTTATATTCAACTATTACATTTTTGCGCGGTCACAGATTTACAGAATAGCAGAGATTTCCTGTGTGTAAAGGGACGTGGGAGGGCAAACGCTGGTCTAACGACGCACTTAGCTGTTCCACGAGTGGTCTGAGGCAGGTGTTAGATTACGAGCCATGTCAAGTGCAATGTTAATAAAGGCGTTTAAGCAGCCTACACCCCCCCAACCCCCACCCCTACCTGCCCCTCCCACCCCACCTTCCGCTCCATCTGTCAGCCAATAACCTGCTGGAGCTTGCCATCCGGTTAGCGCACCTGTCCCTGCCACCTCAAATAGAGTTGTCTGAAGTGCGCACGCGCACAGGAACCCTCTCACGCCCTCATGATGTCCTATACACACACGCACAGTATCTACTCAGATGTACGCACACACATCTACACGCACACACACTTTCCCCTCACAATGTATTCAGCTAACGGCTTGGCTAAACTAAATCCCTGCCACAGGATGACGACTGCCAGGCAGTTGGTGTTTGGTGACGCGGACGGGAACACACACACAGCTTGCCATCTCTCGGTCTCTGTCCCTTTCTTGCTCACATTCACTCACAGTGACGTAAAGAGGACAAAAGGAGTGCCTGGGGCCACGCTCCCACAGTTCCATTACCTCAGATGAGGGATGCATGCACGCAGCCACAAAAATGTACACGCACACACAGCTGTCATATACACAAGCGCATGCAGACACAAAAATGTACACGCACACAAACACACACACATGGACGTCATTAAGTGGCAAAGGTGTTCACCAGGCCCTCCCCTCATTGGGTTTAAAGTATGGCTGGGAACCACACTGTCCCATCCCCTCCTATCCCCAGATAGACTCGCACCATCGCTCTAGTCTGATAGGGGACAACATGGCAGCCCCCCCACCCGTCCTGTGACGGAGTGTCGCTCCTCAACACCTTGAGCCATCTGTTTACCAACACACAGCCAAATGGCACCCTATTTCCTACATAGTGCACTACTGTTGAACAGTGCCCTATGGGTCCTGGTCAAAAGTAATGCACTATGTAGAGAATAGGGTGACATTTTGGATGCAATCAGTTACATTTTGTCCCCTTTTCCAGATCTGGCAAACTTTGTTCATTCGGTGTTATCAGGTGCTGCCAACTCAAGATTAGTGGTTGTTGTGTTTATTCGGATGTTACCAGGTGCTGCCAACTCAAGATTAGTGGTTGTTGTGTTCATTCGGATGTTATCAGTTGCTGGCAACTCAAGATTGGTGGTTGTTGTGTTTATTCGGATGTTACCAGGTGCTGCCAACTCAAGATTAGTGGTTGTTGTGTTCATTCGGCTGTTACCAGGTTCTGCCAAATCAAGATGAGTGGTTGTTGTGTTTATTTGGATGTTACCAGGTGCTGCCACTCTCAAAGTTGAAGGTTTTTGTGTTTATTTCCTATTTTACCAGGTGCTGCCAACTCAAAGTTGGAGGTTTTTGTGTTTATTCGGATTTTACCAGGTGCTGCCAACTAAAGGTTGGAGGTTGTTGTGTTTATTTGGATGTTACCAGGTGCTGCCAACTAAAGGTTGGAGGTTGTTGTGTTTATTCGGATTTTACCAGGTGCTGCCAACTCAAAGTTGGAGGTTTTTGTGTTTATTCGGATTTTACCAGGTGCTGCCAACTAAAGCTTGGCGGTTGTTGTGTTTATTTGGATGTTACCAGGTGCTGCCAACTAAAGGTTGGAGGTTTTTGTGTTTATTCGGATGTTACCAGGTGCTGCCAACTCAAAGTTGGCGGTTGTTGTTCACGGAATGAATTTTTTTTTGGTATTTTCATACATTGTGCTCTTTTTAATACTTCAGTGTTTCCGCAATTCATATCCTTGAATGGGTTGTGTCCTCGGCACACAAGTTAAATTGTTATGTGATATTAGTCCATTGAATGACACGAGGGAATGTGATCAATTGAATGATTTTGATATAACATTTAAACTGTTAAACAACCAGTTAGATACAAATCCATGACAGTGATAAATAAGTGGCTGAGGCAAAAAAGTACATCCAATTAGAATGAAAAAATGATACAACCCACTAACCAGAGAAGCTTGCTCAAAAGACTACCCCCAGTTCTTTGCTCCGACGACTATGTCACGAAAAGCACCACTCCGGTGGTTCAGAAAGCGAACCGTGTTCTTTTCATAGCCACCGTCTTCTTCCTCGAATGTGGCGAGAAGAAAAGGCACAATTAGTCAGCATTAGTTATAAATGAATAATTGATTCCGATTTGAAATTTAGATGAGGCTGCCACTGGATCCCCACGTGACGGCGCCGCCGGGGCCTCGGCACAACAAAAAGCCTGTCTGCCAAGAAGATAGAAGATATATGTTTAAGTAATGCTACTGGAAGCCCTGTGCCGCCAGGCTGAGCGATAATACCCCATCCCCCAACTTCTCCTACTCATCCGCAGACAAACGTCTATTGATTCTCTCCCAGTCATATACAGTCGTCTCTCCCGTCAATATGTCACATATTCTTCCACTATATTTGACATTCCTCCCTCTCTCCATGGCACTCCCTTCATCTGCATTGTGTAGTAACGTCCTGAGTGATATTTTGTTGGCCAATTGACCTTTTCCCAGTGACGAGTGGCCCAATGAGTAGGTACTCTGTGGTTGTTCTAGACACAAAACATTGCTGCTCTGATGAAAAGGCTCAATTTGAGAGGAGTTTTTTTGCTCCTTCTGTCTCGCAGCTAATTGGTGTGGACGTCTTGGTTGTTTGGCTGAGGAGAATCATAGCACATTGATATGGCCCCCCGTCGACTTGAAGAGACACGAATTTGGGTTTAGATTGCCTGTCATTGTCAAAAGGGGCGATGAATGTATTCTGATTACCTCACTTTTTGTTTTGTATTCCGTCTTTGATTAAATATTTGAAACATTAATACCTCAAATAAAAGTGAAAAGGAATTAAATCTCAAAATACTTCTACCCAGAACCATCTTTTTTTGAGAGCAACTAGGACTATGTACAGTACAGCAGGTCATCGACTAAAACCATCCGTGGGCCTCCAGTTGGAGAATCCTGATATACAGTATTATCCACCTCTATCCAGTTGACTGTTGCTGGAAAGATTTTGTTACAGAAAGAAATCTCTGTCTGAGCAAATCCCTTACCTCCTCACCTCACTCTCTCTCTCTCTCTCTCTGTCAATCAATATTCTCTTTCATCCAGTGGGTTGAGATATCATTAATAATGGCTGAACGCTGCTATAGCGGTAATAAACTGGGGGAATATGGTGTGTAATGGTACAGTAATGGCACCTGGACAGTGTGTTACACGTGCGACAGCTCGTGATGGATAAGCCCAGATAAATGGATTTGGGCTCATCGCTACTCCTGGCTTTGGATTGCCTTCCATTCTTTTGAGTTGTGGTGTATGAATACAGGGGGTTTTGTGACCTGCTATTGCTCAGGGAAAGGTAGCTATAGACACATGGACGTGTGGTTTTAAAACGGGGGGCTTTTGGTGCCGCTAAAATAGAGTCTGTGGACAAATATGGAGATTTTCTGAGTGAGACTACCAGACCTGGTTTTAAATCGTATTTGTTGTCTTTGAGCATTTTATTGAGCCTGCTTATAGCGGCAGATGGGTGACGTTTGCACTTTTGGGACTATCCTATTAGTTCCATTGCGCATGGCAAGCTCAATCAAGCACAGCTAACATATTCGAAGAAAAACAAAATACAATTTAAACCCAGGCCTGGAATGTCCCTGAACTGGGGATAAATTAAAGTGTAATTGGTAGTGGGGCAAGTTACAGCAATTGCTATTCCTAGAGTTGCAAAATTCTGGGAACTTTCAATAAATTACCTGATTTTCCAGAAATCCTGTCTGGAAGATTTCAGATTTTCTGCTTATGCCGTCCTGATTCTAGGATTCCTCAAACCTGGATTTCAGGAACACCAGGGATTTTATTGAAAGTTCCCGGAATTTTGCAACACTAGTCATTCCCCCTCCCTCTATTCACTATGAAGAATGATTTGCTGGTCCATGTGCTATTCCATCTCTACAAAACATAGACAAATGTCGACCCGGGTAGGGTGCTAAAAAGGCCAAACTCCTTCAGTCGTTTCAGTAGCCAAAGAGTTGAATTAGATGATTGATTTCTAGAGATGATGACTTGTCATTTCAGACTGAGCGAGGAGGAGGAGAGTGAGAAAAAGTCGAGCAAAGATTAGATATTTTTCCTCTCCTAACTGACAAGCCTGAAATTTGATCTATACTGGTTAACCAAAAGGAACACATACATTTTCTACATTAGAAAAATTCCCATTATTTCTCTCTCAGCCATGAAAATCAATTCTGAAATGATTGCATTCAGGGACAGAGGGTGAGAGAGAGAAAATAGTTGATGCGCCTTTGGCTGGTCAAATAGATAGAAATAGAAGTTGTTTTTCTGTTCCTACTTCCCAGTCCCGAGAGAACAGCTCGAGATGGGGACGCCTAACTATTTCTGCTGTTCTTTTTCTTTCCTGTCATCTTCCAACGCGCGTAGCTTTTGTTTACCTCATCACGATCCCTGCAGTTGCTCGTCTTAACATTTTGTGCGTTCCTCCACTGCTATAGTAAAAACCCAGAGCGTAGGTGTTCAAGGTTTTGCGGGTTTGCCTTGTCTTCCAATTTGCATTTTAAGTGCACAGATAATGATGATGCGAGTGCCTGCGAATATTTAATTGTGGCTGCCAGGATTAAGTTAAGCTCTCGAGAACGTCTCTCAACGCCGAACGGGCGTGTGGGCCAATGAGACGTTTCGTTGACTGCACAGTCCCATGCCCACCGCTTGCTGAATCGGAGCCTGGCGTGGCGAGGGATCGGAGGAGTGTCTAATCCGCTGGGGTAACCGGGGCCCGTTGCTCCGTAGCCAAGAATCCCAAACGGCCAACTCAACCTCACCCCTCTGCATCTCACCTCCTCTCCACATCACGGCATGTGTTTCCTCCAAGGGCGTAATCACAGAATGAACATGTTCCTGGCACCTTTCAGGGGAAAAAAAGAGCCGGGAGAGGCACATTTATGAGAGGCACATTAATGACCAGAACCTGTAATGTGAGCCGCGAATACAAGTGGGCTATATTCAGACGTTGTGGTGTTAGGAGAGACCCTTGGAGAGACCCCTCTGTGCCCTCTTGAAAAGAGTGCCTTTCAAAGGACTACCGTCTTCAATGGGAGAAATGGCAGGGATAATGGATGTGGTGTTTGTGTGTGGTTGTGTGTATCTGTGTGGTGTTTGGGATTATTTGCAAGACTGGTGTTTGTCTGCCTGTGTGTGTGTGTATATATATGTTAGAAGCTGTATGTGTTATTGTGTGTATGTGTGTGTGCAGGGGTAAGGGGTGGAATTAAAATGCCAAATCCACATCTGGCTGAGTGCCCCGGCCTCATAGCTCATTCCAGATATGCTCATCTGTTAAAGTGGCAACCACTGACATCCTCAAGGAGCCGTTCCTTTTCCGAAGAGAAGCGAGGGAGCAGGAAAATAAACGAGGGCCTGCCAGAAGAGAGAACGTGAGAAAGAGCTCCTCCGCTTTTCGGTTGGACCCTGCGTCCTCCATAGCTCTACTCAAATTGCACACAATCACAGGAGAGGTGGAAATTAGCACATTTGAGTACCCAAATTAGCATGCTGCGCAAAGAGAGCAATATAAACTCTGGTTATAGGTAACCCATCTCCTGTGAGGCAATAACGGGATAGCAGAGGGAGGAAAAGACAGACACAACCGCCCTCCGTTCTGGTTGTCGATGCTCGATGACCTGTTTTAACTGACCCCAGCATCTCAGCTGTGACTCGTCGCTGTGTCCATTAAACATGGATGAGATGGACTCAATATCGCTCATTGCTTCTGACACACACAGCAACTTTTCAGTCCACTTCTCAAATGCATTTGTTCTTTCTTTTCTTTTCCTTTCTTTCCAAGCATATTCAATGTTATTGCTTTCTCCAAAAGACCACTTAGGATGCACAGGGGTAATAAGCCAGTTATCTTCCATTTTCTTTTTCTTCCACAGGTCCTTTCGCTCCCGAGTGTATTTCTAATTCACTCTGTTGGCATGGTTCGCTACATATGAAACCGCACTACATTGAAATGGATCTAAAGGGGGGGGGTGGACATTTATGAACTGAATTCCTACCCCAATGGAACCGGGTGGGGGAAAGATATTTGCCTTCCCAAGCGCTAAAGTGAAATGAGCCAATTGCGGCACTATATTATACATTAAAAAATGTACATGTGGAAACCTCCCTCTGTGGGTAACCCCCCATAAATATTCCATGACAGTAAACAGCAACAAGTAAACAATGGATAGAAGGAAGTGAATCGAGAGAGAGATGAAGAGTGCACAGGTGCAGCCGACTGTATCCTTCAACATGTGTGTTCGAGAAAGCGTTCCAAATTCATGCGCCAGTCAAGCTACAGCTCATCTTTTGACAGTTTGCAGCTTAAGTCTAGAGGTTTGTAAAAAAAAAAAAATAATGAAATGAAAAAGGGTCACTAATGTGAAGGGGCTAAGCCCTCAATCCTAACACGTCCAGCAGTTTATCGATTGAGTAATGTCATATATCTACTCTATTCTTTTAAGAAAATCAAGAACATGACTGCTGCCAGTATCTTCTAAAATGCCAGTATGTCAGAAAAGTTTGTTCGTTGAGTTAGTTTGAGTGCTATTAAGGAATTTTAAGATCTTTGAAAAGGCAGGAAAGATAAGGGATTGCAGTCGCCATGTTTGGTGTTTGCACCTGAAGCCTACCCTGACCCTTGACCCGAACAAACATGACGATTCAGCCAATCGAGTCTGCGCTGCAACCTGTCTCTTTAAGGCAAACACACACATACATAAATTAAAATGGCCCGAGAACAATCTCAATCTCGGGTCCGTGCCCTTAAATCCACATGACGTGCCTCAATCTCCTGCGCCTGTCACACAACGAACCCGACGCACGCTGACAAATCTGTGTGCGCCTCCATGTATGATAAAATTAGAGAAGTATCCCTGTGGTATCGGGGAGAGACAGAGAGACAAGTTAATCATGTCTGAGTAGCTTCTCCCATCACTGGCAGCCCATTTTAATCAAATTATGACCTTGTAAAGCATGCACTTGTCATTTGGGACCAAAATCTCTTCGCTAATGACTAATTAGCCTCACATCACCTGTGCCTTCTAAACTTCCATTACACCCAAACTATGCTTAAGATAATGGAATAAACAAAAGAGAGCGGAGGAAAAAAACAAGCCAAAAAAACTTCAGATGGCAGCCATCAATCAAAAACATGGTAATCTACGGTTGAGGGGATGTGTTTTCGTTTTTTTTTTGTCAGCGAGAGGCCACACTACGGTGCTCCAGAGGACGATGAGGATACACACGTTCATTAAGAACAATTACCGGGAAATGGCTCGACAGAAAGGCAGAAAACAAGTGAGGAAAAATGCAATGTGATGCTAACCTTGTTTGAGGTTCTGTCGGCAGAGTAGGATGTATAACTTAGGGCAGGCTTTCCCAAACTCGAACCTCGGCGCCCCCAAGGCTTGCACGTTTTGGTTTTTGCCCTAGCACTACACAGCTGATTCAAGTAATCAACTAATCATCAATCTTTGATCATTTCAAGACGGAAGCCACTCCTCAATAAAAGGCACATGAAAGCCCACTTGGAGTTTGCCAAAATGCACCTTAACAATATTCTCTGATCTGTTGAAACCAAGATTGAACACATTAACCTGAATGCCAAGTGTCACGTCTGGAGGAAACAGTAAAGCATTGTGGTAGTAGCATCATATTGTGGGGATGTTTTTCACGCTATCATAACCGCCATCGATAAAAGACAGCACTGTGCAGCCGTCTTCATCGACCTGGCCAAGGCTTTCGACTCACCGTATTCTTATCGGCAGACTCAATAGCCTTGGTTTTTCTAATGACTGCCTCGCCTGGTTCACCAACTACTTTGCAGACAGAGTTCAGTGTGTCAAATAGGAGGGCATGTTGTCCGGACCTCTGGCAGTCTCTATGGGGGTACCACAGAGTTCAATTCTCGGGCCGACTCTTTTCTCTGTATATATCAACGATGTCACTCTTGCTTCTGTCGATTCCCTGATCCAGCTGTACGCAGACGACAACTTTCTTTATACGTCTGGCCCTTCCTTGGACACTGTGCTAACTATCCTCCAAACGAGCTTCAATGCCATACAAGACTCCTTCCTTGGCCTCCAACTGCCCTTAAACGCTAGTAAAACCAAATGCATGCTTTTCAACCGTTCGCTGCCCGCACCTGCCCGCCCAACTAGCATCACCACCCTGGACGGTTTCAACCTAGAATATGTGGACAACTATAAATACCTAGGTGTCTGGCTAGACTGTAAAATCTCCTTCCAGACTCATATAAAACATCTCCAATCCAAAATCAAATCTAGAATCGGCTTCCTATTTCACAACAAAGCCTCCTTCACTCACGCCGCCAAACTTACCCTAGTAAAATTGACTATCCTACCGATCCTTGACTCTGGCGATGTCATCTACAAAATAGCTTCCAACACTCTACTCAGCAAACTGGATGCAGTCTATCACAGTGCCATCCGTTTTGTTACCAAATGACCTTATAGCACCCACCACTGCGACCTGTATGCTCTAGTCAGCTGGCCCTCGCTACGTATTCGTTGCCAGACCCACTGGCTCCAGGTCATCTATAAGTCTATGCTAGGTAAAGCTCCGCCTTATCTCAGTTCACTGGTCACGATAACAACACACACCCGTAGCACACGTTCCAGCAGGTATATCTCACTTATCATCCCCAAAGCCAGCACCTCATTTGGCCGCCTTTCCTTCCAGTTCTCTGCTGCCAGTGACTGGAACGAATTGCAAAAATCGCTGAAGTTGTAGATTTCCCTCACTAACTTTAAACATCAACTATGTACATAGTCCATCTGTAAATAGCCCACCCAATCTACCTACCTCACCCCCATACTGTTTTTATTTTATTTACTTTTCTGCTCTTTTGCACACCAGTATCTCTACTTGCACATCCTCATCTGCTCATTTATCACTCCAGTGTTAATCTGCTAAATTGTCATTATTCGCTCCTATGGCCTATTTATTGCCTACCTCCTCATGCCTTTTGCACACACTGTATATAGACTTTATTTTTTCGACTGTGTCATTGACTTGTTTATTGTGTTATTGGCTGTAACGTCGTTCTTCGTTTGTAGAAAGAGAGTCGGACCGAAATGCAGCGTAGTGGTTACTCATGACTTTAATAGAAAAAAGTGACACATGAAATAACGATAAAAAATACAAAACAACAAACGGAACGTGAGACCTAATTACAGCCTATCTGGGGAAACTACACAGAGACAGGAACAATCACCCACGAAATACAAAGCGAAACCAGGCTACCTAAATACGGTTCCCAATCAGAGACAACGAGAATCACCTGACTCTGATTGAGAACCGCCTCAGGCAGCCAAGCCTATACAACACCCCTAATCAGCCGCGATCCCAAATACTACAAACCCCAATACGAAAATACAATAACATAAACCCATGTCACACCCTGGCCTGACCAAAATATAACGAAAACACAAAATACAATGACCAAGGCGTGACATTGGCTTGTTTATTGTTTACTCCATGTGTAACTCTGTGTTGTCTGTGTCACACTGATTTGCTTTATCTTGGTTAGGTCGCAGTTGCAAATGAGAACTTGTTCTCAACTAGCCTACCTGGTTAAATAAAGATGAAATAAATAAAAAGGAGCAGGGACTTGGAGACTAATCAGGATCGGGGGAAAGATGAATGGAGCAAAGTACAGAGAGATCCTTGAAAGGTCAAGACCTCAGACTGGGGCAAAGGTTCACCTTTCAACAGGACAACAACTCTAAGCACACAGCCAAGATAACCCAGAAGCTAGATTATTTCTAGCAACAAAAAATGTTTTTCCCTCCTGCAGTGGATCCTTCTGGTCTGGAATCTCAACTGATCATGGACAGACTCCAGCCAATGGAAGTAGTCTTTTGTATCATTTAGCTAGTTAGATCCCAATGAAATTAAAATGTGTTCATGAACATTCATTTATTCTTCATCTTGTGTGGAACTGTTTCACTGACTCCCCACTGCGAACAGACGTCAATTCATTGTCTATTCCACGTTGGTTCAGCGTAATATCATTGAAATTATATGGAAACAACGTTGATTCAACCAGTGTGTTACCAGTAAGTCTCTGCATTATCCACAGGTTAACTGTCAATTTGTGAGGCTGCAATTGACACTGGAGGTGAAGGAATTTGCATTGTAAGTATCAATTTGATGTTCAAATACATTATTTTCAAATACAGATCTTAAGTGCACAGGGGTAAGTTGTACATTATATTTTGTGTTTCAGATGCAACCTTCCAGTGAACCCCCATGCCACAATTCAACAATGGACCAAGTTATTTGAGCAAAAAATTACGATGATTGAAAGTACTCTTTTAAAATTGAAAAAGCAACATTTAGGTCTCCCGAGTGGCGCAGTGGTCTAGGGCACTGCATTGCAGCGCTAGCTGTGCCACCTTGAGACTCTGGGTTTGCACCCAGGTTCTGTCGCAGCCGGCCACGACCGGGAGGTCCCTGGGGCGATGCACAATTGGCCTAGCGTCGTCTGGGTTAGGGAGGGTTTGGCCGGTAGGGATATCCTTGTCTCATCGTGCACCAGCGACTCATGTGGCGGGCCGATCACAGTGCACGCTAACCAAGGTCGCCAGGTGCACGGTGTTTCCTGCGACACATTGTTGCGGCTGGCTTCTGGATTGGAGGCATGCTGTGTTAAGAAGCAGTACGGCTTGGTTGGGTTGTGTTTCGGAGGACGCATGGCTTTCAACCTTCGTCTCTCCCGAACCCGTACGGGTAGCGATGAGACAAGATAGTAATTACTAACAATTGGATACCACGAAATTGGGGAGAAAAGGGGATACAATAAAAAAATATATATATTAAAAAATGTAAAAAAGCAACATTTTCCTCTCATTAAAATACATATCAACATATATGGTATTTGTTAAATATATTTTGGGATATATTTTACTAGCTACCACAGCATGCTGTCAAAATGCATTTCCACACCACATATTGAAATATATCAGTACATATGTAGAAATATGACAACGGCCAATTTTGTAATATGTCCATATATTTTTGTCCATATATTGAAATACTGTATATGTACATATAAGGCTTAAACACATATGAAAATATCTGTAATTTACATGCACATAAATACATCTACATCCTGTACATGTTGTTAAAATATATGTCAATATATTATGTTTCCGTGTGGGTGACCTTTGCACCTTATCTGCAAGGAGGACAGAGACTTTGTTTGTGCCATCCAGCGCTCTGTGCAGCTGTGTCGTTTGGCGGTGGGCGCACAAACACTCATTACCGCCGTTTTATATCAGCTATACACTCTCTTTCTGGGGGCCCTTAAGCATATGCCTCCATATCTGAGAGATAGGGGGAGTGAGAAAGGAAGAGAGGATTTCAGAAAGAGGGAGAAAGAGGGGGGAGAGAGGCGGAGTGTGAAAGAGAGAGAGAGGGACAGAAAGACGAGAGAGAAAATGAGAAAGAGAAAAAAAGAGGTAAAGACATAGATATGTAGAGAGTTAAAAAATATTACAAAAGAGAGAAAGCCTCTCTGCTGAAATGTGTCCGACCATTTGGATGTTCCTCCCCTTCATCTCTCCCTCCTCATTCTCACATCACAGGAACATCTGGCTGTGAAGCCGGCCAATAAAAAGGCCCATCGGCTGAGAGTCCACAGATCTAGCATAAACACACACACACACACACACACACACACACACACACACACACACACACACACACACACACACACACACACACACACACACACACACACACACACACACACACACACACACACACACACACACGCACATACAGCCTCCTTCGTTAAGTCATCCTAGAGGCCTCACGGGGGACCAGTACACTCTGCAGTACACAGCTGTAACAATTAGAGCCACAGTTTTAACACAGTCATAACTGCACTTGCCTAGAGTCTGACATGGTATTCAGCATCAAATTCTAAATGAGAAACATAGTAGTCATAAATGTTTAGCGGTTCAATACATGTTATTTCCCATCTGAAATGGAATACAATCATGTAGCCGTGGACATCAAAAGCAGCTACAGTAGAGCTCCTTCAGGAAGTAGTCACACCCCTTGATTTTGTGCACGTGTTGTTGTGTAACCGCCTGGATTTAAAGATTTTGTGTCTCTGATTTACACAAAATACCCCATAATGTCAAAGGGGAATAATGTTTTTAGAATTTTTTTAGAAATGATTTAAAAAAATGAAAATCTGAAATGTATTGAATTAATAAGTACTCAATTCCTTCGTTATGGCAAGCCTAAATATGTGCAGGAGTAACGATATACTTAACAAGTCATATAATAACTTGCATGGACTCACTCAGTGTGCAATAATAGTGTTTAACATGATTTTTTAAAGACTACCCCACACATGCAATTATCTGTAAGATCCCTCAGCCGAGCAGTGAATTTCAAACACAGATTCAACCACAAAGACCAGGGAGGGTTTCCAATGGCTCACAAAGGAGGGCACCTATTGGTAGATAAGTTAAAAAAAGCAGACATTGAATATCACTTTGAGCATGGTGAAGTTATTAAATACACATTGAATGTTGTATCAATACACTCAGACACTACAAAGATACAGGCATCCTTCCTAAACCGCTCAGGGATTTCACCATGAGGACATATGGTGACTTTAAAACAGTTACAGAGTTTAATGGCTGTGATAGGAGAAAACTGAGGATGGATCAACAACATTGTAGTTACTCCAAAATACGAACCTAAATGACAGAATGAAAAGAAAGAAGCATGTACAGAATAAAAGATATTCCATCCTGTTTGCAATAAGGTACTAAAGTAAAACTGCAAACAATGTGCCAATGACATGAACTTTATGTCCTGAATAGAAAGCGTTATGTTTGAGACAAATCCAACACAACACATAACTGAGTACCACTCTTCATATTTTCAAGCATGGTGGTGGCTGCATCATGTTATGGGTATGCTTGTCATCGGCAAGGTCTAGGGAGTGTTTTTAGGATAAAAAAAACCAAAAAACAGAATAGAGCTAAGCACAGGCAAAATCCTAGAGGAAAACCTGGTTCAGTCTGCTTTCCAACAAACACAGGGAGACAAATTCACCTTTCAGAAAGGTCAAATATACACTGGAGTTGCTTTCCAAGATGACATTGAACGTTCCGGAGTGGCCTAGGTACAGTTTTGATTTAAATCGGCTTGAAAACTTTTGTGAGGACATGAAAATGGCTGTTGAGCAATGATCAACAATATTTTACAATCCAGGTTTGCAAAGTTCTTAGAGACTTACCCAGAAAGACTCACAGCTGTAATTGCTGCCAAAGGTGATTCTAGCATGTATTGACTTATTGTAGGGGTGTGGATACTTATGTAAATGAGATATTTGTTCATTTCATTTTCAATACATTTGCAAAAATGTCTTAAAATATGTTTTCACTTTGTCATTATGGGGTATTGTGTGTAGATGGTTCAAAAAACAACAAAGTAATCCCTTTTGAATTCAGTCTGTAACAACAACATGTGGATTAAGTCATGAATACTTTCTGAAAGCACTGTAATTACAATATTAATGTTTTATTTTTCATTAACTCATTTTTATTCCACTTTGACATTACAGAGTACGATGTGTGGATTACAATTTTAAGCACACTTTGTAAGACAGCAAAATGTGGAAAAAGTCCAGGGGTATGCATATCTTTCTAAGGCACAATTATGTGTTCTGTATTCATTATTTTGTGAACATCAAAAAAATTCCAGTTCTATAAAAGGGTAAATAGGAACTAAGTAAGATATAAATACATGAATTACGCTGTTGGTCCAAACTCTATTTAAACGTAATCCAAACTTGAGTTCAAAAGTTTGTGTGTGTGTGCTCCTCTGTTGCTGTCGTCTACACCGTGGCCTCACTCCAGTTCTTTATCTACCATGATGAATGGGCCCATGCCCCTTCCAAAATCAAGATATCCCACTGCCGTCACCACGGTAACAAAGAACTTCAATAATGTGGCTAACCTAATGGTGGTTGCATTAAATTTGATCTTATTCAATCTGCCAAGGCATGCAAGGACAATGGCTGCCTTTTATACACTGATCAAAAATATAAAACGCAACATGTTGCTCCCATGTTTCATGAGGAGAAATAAAAGATCACAAATGTTCCATGTGCACAAAAAGCTTATTTCTCAAAAATGTTCTCCACAAATGTGTTTATATCCCTGTTGGTGAGCATTTATCTTTTGCCAAGATAATCCATCCACCAGACAGGTGTGGCATATCAAGAAGCTGATTAATCAGCATAATCATTACACATGTGCACCTTGTGCTGGGGACTCTAAAATGTGCAGTTTTGTTATACAACATAATGCCACAGATGTCTCAAGTTTTGAGGCAGTGTGCAATTGGCATGCTGACTGCAGGAATGTCCACCAGAGCTGTTACCAGATAATTGAATAGTCAAAAGCCGCCTCAAACGTAATTTTTTTGAATTTGCAGGACATCCAACCGGCCTCACAACTGCAGACATGTAACCACGTCAACCCAGGACCTCCACATCCGGCTTCTTCACCTGCAGGATCGTCTGAGACCAGCCACATGGACAGCTGATGAAACTGTGGGTTTGCACAACCGAAGAATTTCTGCACAAACTGTCAGCAACCGTCTCAGGGAAGCTCATCTGCGTGTTCATCGTCCTCACCAGGATCTTGACCTCAAATCAAATCAAATTTTATTTGTCACATGCGCCGAATACATCAGTGAAATTCTTACTTATGAGCCCCTAACCAACAATGCAGTTAAAAAATAAATAAGAATAAGAAATGAAAGTAACAAGTAAAAAGAGCAGCAGTAAAATAACAATAGCGAGACTATATACAGGGGGGTACAGGTACAGAGTTAATGTGTGGGGGCACCGGTTAGTCGAGGTAATTGAGGTAATATGTACATGTAGGTAGAGTCATTAAAGTGACTATGCATAGATGATAACAACAGAGAGTAGCAGCGGTGTACAAGAGGGGGGATAGCCATTTGATTAGATGTTCAGGAGTCTTGTGGCTTAGGGGTAGAAGCTGTTTAGAAGCCTCTTGGACCTAGACTTCGCACTCCGGTATCGCTTGCCATGCAGAAGCAGGGAGAACAGTCTATGACTAGGGTGGCTGGAGTCTTTGACAATTTTTTGGGGCCTTCCTCTGACACTGCCTGGATTGCAGGACCTCTATATTGCCTTGCTACTGTTATTTTATTGTTGCTCCTTAATTATTTGTTATTTTTCTCTTTTTCTTAATTATTTATATATTTTTTTTACTTCAGTTTATTTGAGTAAATACCTTCTGATCACTTTTTTAAAACTTAAAACGGCATTGTTGATAAACGGCTTGCAAGTAAGCGTTTCACTGTAAGGTCTACACACCTGTTGTATTCGGCGCATGTGACAAATCACATTTGATTTGATCTGTGCACAATTCCTGGAAGCTTGTCACGCCCTGGTCTAAGTATTTTGTGTTTTTCTTCATGTATTGGGTCAGGCCAGGGTGTGGCATGGAGTTTTTGTATTGTGGTGTGTTTTGTCTTGGGGTTTTGGTGTGTATGTATTTTGGATTGTAGCTAGTGGGGTTATCTAGCAAAGTCTATGGCTGTCTGGAGTGGTTCTCAATCAGAGGCAGGTGCTTATCGTTGTCTCTGATTGGGAACCATATTTAGGCAGCCATATTCTTTGGTTGTATTGTGGGTGATTGTCCTGAGTGTCTTGACGTCCTTAGGCTGTGTCAGTTTGCACCAGTTAAGGCTGTTTCGGTTTTCACTACGTTTATTGTTTTGTAGAGTTTGTGCTTTGGATTCGTGTTACGTTGTGTAAATAAACATGGATCACAATATACGCACTGCAGTTTGGTCCGACTCTCCTTCACCAGTAGAAAACCGTGACAAAGCTGAACATTTCCCAGTTCTTCCATGGCCTGTATGTCACCCACTGAGCATGTGTGGGATGCTCTGGATCAATGTGTACGACAGCGTGTTCCAGTTCCCACCGATATCCAGCAACTTCGCACAGCCATTGAAGAGGATTTGAACGACATTCCACAGGCCACCATCAAAAGCCTGATCAACTCTATGCGAAGGAATAATGCATTTTTCTTTAATGACTGATTTCCTGATTTAAACAAAAGTATGTGGACACTCCTTCAAATTAATGGATTTGGCTATTTCAGCCACACCCGTTGCTGACAGGTGTATAAAATTGAGCACACAGCCTTGCAATCTCCATAGACAAACATTGGCAGTAGAATGGCTTTATTGAAGACCTCAGTGACTTAATGTGGCACCATCATAGGATACCACATTTCCAACAAGTCTGTTCATGAAATCTCAGCCCTGCTAGAACGGCCCCTGTCAAATGTAAGTGCAGTTATTGTGAAGTGGAAGCATCTAGGAGCTCCTAGTGGTAGGCCACACAAGCTCACAGAACAGGACTGCCGAATACTGAAGTGCGTAGGAAGTAAAAATGGAATGTCTTCGGTTGCAACACTCACTACCAAGTTCCAAACTGCCTCTGGAAGCAACGTCAGCACAATAACTGGAGCTTCATGAAATGGGTTTCGATGGCCGAGCAGCCACACACAAGCCTAAGATCACCATGCACAATGCCAAACGTCGGCTGGAGTCGTGTAAAGCTCGCAGCCATTGGACTCTGGAGCAGTGGAAACGTGTTCTCTGGAGTGATGAATCAAGCTTCATCATCTGTCAGTCCGACGGACGAATCTGGGTTTGGCGGATGCCAGGAGAGCACTACCTGCTCAAATGTGTAGTGCCAACTGTAAAGTTTGGTGGAAATACTGATCTGGGGCTGTTTTCATGGTTTGGGCTAGGCCTCTTAGTTCCAGTGAAGGGGAATCTTAACGCTACAGCATACTAACCATTCTAGATGATTCCATGCTTCCAACTTTGTGGCAACAGTTTGGGCAAGCAACTCCCTGCAGTAATGTTCCAACATCTAGTGAAAGCCTTCCTAGAAGAGTGGAAGAATTTCACTGTTCCCTTTATAATATCTGCTAAACTGTGTATGCGACCAATAAACCTCGAATTGAATAGCAGATGTTGACCGACATGCAATTTTACTCTGGTTTCCTCAACCCAATCTTGTGTCACTTCTCATAAATTGTGTTTGTACGAAGAACTTTTATGTATGGATGTATACCGGGACAGCCCTCTGAGAATAAAAATATAAATGCAACAGGCAACAGTTACGGTTCATACAGAAGAATACAGTATATGAATACACAGTGTGAAAAACGGTATAAAATATATGGTCCAGTATTTATATACATGGTACAGCAGCGTTGGCTGTGTGTGTGAGTGTGTGTGTGTATATGAGTGTATTTGTGAGTATGGGTGTATAGGCGTGTGTGAGTGTATATGTGAGTACAGGAGTGTGCATGTGTGATTTCGTAGATGTGTTTTATGTGAGTGTGGCCATCTTTGTCTCTTACTACAGGTTATTGTGTGATGGCTGTTCAACAGTCTGATGGCCAGGAGATAGAAGCTGTTCAACAGTCTGACGGCCAGGAGATAGAAGCTGTTCAACAGTCTGATGGCCAGGAGATAGAAGCTGTTCAACAGTCTAATGGCCAGGAGATAGAAGCTGTTCAACAGTCTGATGGCCAGGAGATAGAAGCTGTTCAACAGTCTGATGGCCAGGAGATAGAAGCTGTTCAACAGTCTGATGGCCAGGAGATAGAAGCTGTTCAACAGTCTGATGGCCAGGAGATAGAAGCTGTTCAACAGTCTGATGGCCAGGAGAAAGAAGCTGTTCAACAGTCTGATGGCCAGGAGATAGAAGCTGTTCAACAGTCTGATGGCCAGGAGATAGAAGCTGTTCAACAGTCTGATGGCCAGGAGATAGAAGCTGTTCAACAGTCTAATGGTCTGGAGATAGAAGCTGTTCAACAGTCTGATGGTCTGGAGATAGAAGCTGTTCAACAGTCTGATGGTCTGGAGATAGAAGCTGTTCAACAGTCTGATGGCCAGGAGATAGAAGCTGTTCAACAGTCTGATGGCCAGGAGATAGAAGCTGTTCAACAGTCTGATGGCCAGGAGATAGAAGCTGTTCAACAGTCTGATGGCCAGGAGATAGAAGCTGTTCAACAGTCTGATGGCCAGGAGATAGAAGCTGTTCAACAGTCTGATGGCCAGGAGATAGAAGTTGTTTTTCAGTCTTTCGGTTTGAGCTTTGATGCACCTGTACCGTCTCTGTCTGCTAGATGGTAGTAGAGTCAACAGACCGTGACTCAGGTGGCATGGTCCTTGATGATCTTTTTGGCCTTCCTTTAACACAGAAAATGTCTGTAATGTCTGTAAATGTCCTGGAAGGCAGGCAGCGTGCCTGTAATGTTAATAGCTTAATCAACTCAGGAACCACGCCTGTGTGAAAGCATCTGCTCTCGGTATACTTTGTGTCCCTTATTTACTCAAGTGTCTCCTTTATTTTGGCAGATACCTGTATATGCTAATTCAATTGCCCATAATTCAAAAGAAGGTCCAGAATGCACAGCAGCAACAACTGTTGCTAGATGTTTTTAAAGAAGGATGGGGAGTCATTACTGAAACCTGGATGGCCAATCAGGTTCATTACGGCTGCAATCTGTGTGAATTAACTTTCACAATTAACCTTAATTCATCACGGACATCGCGCCTCTGGCCAGCTCAATTTGAACCATTTGCATGGCATTTAAGACAAAGTGCACTGGCATCCAAAACAGAGCGCTGGCACGCTACACTTAACCCTGCAACTAATAATGAAACCAACAATGTATGGACCTCAGGAGCCATGATTTGTTTTCATCTAGCTTCCAAACCAACCCTGCCCTCAAAATATAGTTACCAAAAAGAGAGTTTCATATATAGCAAACAAAATGATTAGACATTTTTAGAGCAATCTCGGGGTCCTGTGGTCGTAATCACTTTGTCGATAGCCTTCCAGCGTGCAGGTGCGCTGATACAGATGGTTTCATGAAGATCCATTAAAAATTATTTAGTCCATCGTCGGGCCCAGGGGGGATCCATCACACGGTGACGGGGGAGAAGCACCGAGCCGCCAACAGGCGCTGCCGACCACACCCTTTTTCTCACCACCCCACCGTGAGCCGCCCCATTGCCATGGGAACACCGTGCTCAGATGGAGTGCAGGGAAGAAAGAGAGCAGCATACACACACACACACACACACACACACACACACACACACCACACACCACACACATACGCAGACACATACACTTTGGAGGTGAGGACCACACAGAGGAGGTCAAAGGTGAGCCACTTGCACCCTCTTGTAGAAGATTGGGGCAGAGTGCTATGTCAATAGCAACGCTGCTACATTAATCGCATGTTACGTTAGGTTATGTCATAAAACCTTTGTAAGGCTGCTTCTGTTGCTGCTTAGGCGATGCTACAAGAGCCAAGTCCTTGACAAGCGGGGCGGTGAATAGAATATTGTTGTGTTTCGTTGGCAGTGTGTTTGTTGCTTTGACTGCGGACTATCCACAACACATTCCAATAGACTATTCCTAGAATATAGGGATATATGGTCGACAAAGGCGCTCAAATGGTCGACAAATCTTATACATTTTCTGGAAAAATAACAACACCTTATTTACAATCGTCTAAACCTACACGATGTGAGTTATTGGAGGTTGTAATACCATGTATGTTTTAAATGGCTGATGTTTTCATGTTTCTTTTGCTTAGGGATTATCAAAAGTTGTAGAAAATCAATCTGGTTTAATAAAAAAGGCGTCCTAGGGGACAGACAGTTCTCTTGATGACAGGGGCTGTCTCCTGCCTTATCTCTTCAGATCCAGAGACAGGCAAATATTTCAACAGTGAACACTAAGGATTAGATTGCCATGTGGAGCAGTGCTGCTCTGTCAGACTCAACTTTTTCTACTCTGCAAGTCTACACATCCACACACACACACACACGCATGCACTCGCACACACACACACACGCACGCACGCACGCACTCGCACACGCTCACGTACTCGCACACACACACGCACGCATGCATGCACTCGCACACACGCATGCACACGCACACACACACACACAGACTGTGCTAAGAGAATGTTTACACGTGCACACACACACTCACATGCAACCTACAAAACACACACTGTGCTAAGAGACTGTATACACGCTCACACACACACACACACACACACACATCCACAATGACCGCAAAACACTCCGCGACCGCAAAACACACGTACAGACACACACTCCACCAAATAGTGTAACCGAAAAACACACTCAAACACACTCTGAATCATAGTGACCTTGCTCATGATATTTCTACAAAGACAACATTCCCCTCGGTGTTTGAAGTGTTAAGAACTAACACACACCACACTGAAATCCTCCACCGGCGTCCTCCAACAAGCCACCATCCAAATACACTTTCATCCAGATGATCCTAGGCGTCAGATCCTGGTGACGCCTGCAGACGCTGCAACACCCGCACACTGAAATTCCCCTAATTATTCCCAGATTACATCCTGTGCCTCCACACTGGTCTTGAGGGAGTGGGGTGGGGAGTATCTACATAGCAAGACCGGACAGGGTAACATACTATAGGACCTTAACACAACCTCGTCAAGAGTTTCAGATCCCTTGAAGTAATGGCTAAGGTGTTGGGCTATTGGTTGTCTGACCTGGGTTCGAGGGGTATCAACTGAACTCGCTGCAATACCTTGAGAGGTGTTACATTTACTCCTAAATGAAAATGAGAGCCCAAAGTTGTGGACTGACCCAAAGTTGACAGAGTATTGCTGAAAAGTGTCTGACGGTGTGATTTGATAGAAGACTAATAGAGCCGGTGTCCTCTCTCTTGAATGCTGATTTACGTCTGACCTTTCAAATCTCAATTTCTTTTTTCTCAGCCATCGAAACTAAATTAAATAAATGAACTGCATAATACATTAAAGCCCTTTCAATTAAAAAATGGAAATCCCTTTGGTGCCGTCAAATCATTTGTTGATGTGCTTGAGAAAGTGCGACACCCCTCGTTTCAGTGGGGAGACCATAAGGGTCTGTTTACTTCTGATTAGAGCGGGCCGAGTCATTTCTCACAGAGGGGGAGAGCTGTTGTTTTCCCTGCCACTCTCTGTAATGCATTGGAGCCATTCGGCGCAGCGACTATGAAAGACTCACTCCCTCTGACTAAACAGAATGTCTGCCTGCTCTCTCACCCTCTCTCTCTCTTTCTTTCGCTCACTCTATGCCTCCCTCCCACTCTCCGTCACTCTCAAAGTTTGGATACTGATGTGGAATGGCGTCTGTGTGCGGCTCGTCTTCAAGCGACTACAATCGTGGCCCGATACAACCGATCCCACCCCGCCAGACAAGCCGGGAGCCCTTGAATTAAGTCAATCATTTAGTCGTAACAAATTAATTAAAAGAATAATTAAATCATTAACACATAAAATATAGCAATTAGAAATCGTGTCCTACATGAGTGAATTTGAGTGAATTTTATGGGGGAGAGCAAATGAAGCAATGGAGTGTTCCAAAACACATTTATTATTTGATTTCTTGAATACTTTTCTTCATCTACCACTACTACACACACGTGTTGCACAACCTCGAGAGTAACCCTCCGATAAAGAAATGAATAAATTACCGCAGATCAGAATCTGCATATGACAATAAAAATAAGGGTAATACATATCACGTTGAACGAGGATTTTTGGTTACAACTGTCTGGTGTACAACCTTCCCAAATCATGCTGTGTAGTATTCTTAAAGCCACAGTCTGTAGGATTTCCAGTAACTTCAACGAAGGCATTTGCCTCATTGTTTAGTTGGTGGGTCCACTTTGATGGTATACACATCTTATAGAGTGTGGCAATTAGACTTGTCTCATGTTTGACTTGGTGGTTTTTATACACTAAGTATAAATCTCACCAGTCTCCCAATCATGACAGTTTATAATGGCAGAGGACACTAAATTTCATGGTCGCCTAGCAACAGCAGCACTGTGGACCGGGGTCAGGGGATAAACGCACGCCGCCCCGGAACCGCCTTGCTTCGGATGAAGCACACCAATCGATGGCTCTGGCTAAGGCGATGGCTCTGGACCTCCGAGTCATGGTGGAAATCGGTAGCTGGCTAGATCGTGGGGATGTCGTTAAGATATTTAATGCCTGGGTGTAATCCCCTCATATCCCCTGGCAACAGACACTGCCTCGCTGTTAGGAAGCCACGGAAACGGCACATTCGGACAAACACATTGTTATACAAGCAGGGCTTGGTCAGTGTTCGTTTTGGAGCAAGTTGGATGATTGGATGAATAGTTATTTGTTTATCTTTGTGTGTGTGTGTGTGTGTGTGTGTGTGTGTGTCTCCACGTTGCGGCGGAATGCCTCCATATGTCTTTAAACTTCACCAAAGACAAAAAGTCAGTGGCTGTGTCCGAATGAATAACCAAACTAGTGTACTACATACTTAAAATGCATACTATGTACTCAGCTTCGCATACCATTTTAGCACTTACCGTTTAGTAAAAAGTATGCAGTATGCCACAGCCACAATGCAGTAGCAGCTTCTAACTGTCTGAGTAGGTGGGGCGGGGCCAAGTGCGGGTGGATTTTTCCAAATTCAACAGACCTGCATCGCATTGACCAGCTTGATAATAGCTCATTTACAATTCGATTAAATTTCTCTGAACTTTGAATAGAATTGGAATGGAGTTATGGACTTACTCAGGCTGGTTATAAGCAGACTATCACATTTGACCTATACTCTAGTAGTTGTTCTATTTCAACATATTTATGAGTGAAACCAGTGCTGTAACATATATACATTAAATCACATTAAATCAAATAGCCTGGTACACACAGATATTTTTCAAATGTTCAAATCAAAAAGGCCATTGCACAGAAAAACACGGACAGTCGGATGCAACGCAAATTCAGAACCACTGGACAGCAACATAATAAACTAAAGCACCGATGACTGGGAACGAGATCAGAATAAATGCTAAGGCTTGATCAGTAAATGAAATAATTCAATAGATAGCCACACCTACAAAACTAAAACAATCCATGTGTTCAAGTCAAAAGGCCTGATTAACATAACATCAATAACGCAGCCACATCCCGAGTCCCCGGTGCCGACATATTCAGAAATCAAAAGATGGTTTAGCATTTAGTTTTAAAGCACTGACCAAGGCCAAAAGAACAAGAAACACTTTTTAATGAGAAAACAGAAATCCACTTTGGGTAAAAACAAAAAAAATATATATATACTAATTTTACGGAGCGCTTAGCCTACATTTGAACACCCCTGCAGAAGCTAATTAAGTAGCCTAATTGTAACGTAGTTGTAACATAGACGCAGGGAGTAAGTGCAGAGAGTGCAGAGTTTAATGACAACGAATATGGAACGAATACAAACCAAGAGACGCGTCTAACACGGAAACATAAACAATACTACCTGATGACTGACAGAACAGAGTGCTACATAAATGGTAAGTAATCAAGGTAGCAATGAAGTCCAGGTGTGACTGATGATGGGGCGCAGGTGTGTGTAATGATGGTTGCCAGGTGTGCGTAAAGATGGGTTGCCAGGACGGGTGGTTAGTAGACGTCGAGCACTGGAACGGAAGTAGGCGTGGCCTATTACTCGCAGCCCACCTCTTCCAATGCATTGTGGAAAAGTGTTCTACTAGATGAAGAGCCGAAATGAGTATAACCTGCCATTTAACCTTCATTTGATTTTCGGAAATACAAACACTGGAAACGATTTATTTTTGCGTACTGAGAATACGTCATGCGCGCTTGAGTGTTTCCCCGCTCTTAGTTTTTTACATTATAAAAAAGTAACAGAAGAAAATTGCATAACAATAACGAGGCGATATACAGTGGGCGCTACCGAGTCAATGTGAGTCAATGTGCGGAGGTAAAGGTTAGTCGAGGTCATTTGGTAAGTGACTATGCATAGATAAGTAAGGCATACTCTTCACCAGTATGGGTATTCGGACATGGCCAGAGTAATTTCAACATAAAAGAACACAACACAAAGTTCACACAAAGAAAACAGCAAAAAAAGATCTACCATTACATTAACACCAGACAGTGTCCTCCAGCTAGTTTGCAAGGGCATCCGTTTCTCACACATGACAAAAAGACAACGTCATTTCAACATAGCAGAACGCTCTGTTCAGAATTACACAATTGTATGTGTACAACATCTAAAGACCAGCATCACTATACTGAGAGCATTTCCGTTTCTAAAAGGACGTAATTTGTGTGTTTTTGCATTTGTTCATGATTTTTCAGAGCCCCCGTACTGCACAACGAGGATGAGGAAGTGACTGGTTAGGTTAAGTTTCTCCCCCAAAATTGTCTGGACCCTACTAGAACATGCCATTTAACTTTGAACAAATGTGTACATTTTGTAAAACATCTAAATGGTCCTATAATCCTCTAGCTAGTTTGCAGGTGGGTCTGTTTCTACTGAGCATTACCCATTGTTCTGTTGGTGATTTACCTCATTTGAAAGGTGTAAATAATGCCTGGTGCCATGGCTTCAGTGGCGCGTGGACACGAAATGGCTCTCTGGAGGTGTCGAGGGGAGATCTGTGTGCCGGACCGGACGCACGGCTCACTGGTTACGGCCGCCACGCAGCCAGGTAAAATTGACCAGTTGATTGTCTGTTTATCATTTCTAGAAGGATGAGAAGAGGCCAAGGCTTCCTGTGCGAACACGGACATACTCACTTTTTCTCCTTCCCTATCATCCTCTCCTTTTTTTACACACTACTGTTATTTTACACACTACTGACAGCATGATGAGGCCCGTGGGGGAATGATTGTGAGAGTCCATGTTTTTCCGAGAGTAGCTATGTGCGTGTGTGTCCGTTACCCACCTATACGCCATTCTTCAAAAAAGAATAAACTTTGAAGAGTATCTTTTCTTTAGATATAGATAGTTCATCATAATACACTCCCACAGTGAATCAGATCAGAGTGTATGCTAGTCTTGAACCAGAAAACAGTTGACAATCCCCTGTGCAGCAATAGCAAGACAGGGATTAAATGCCTTGAGTGAACGTTTAATATGAGGGGCTTGACAACTTCTCAATTCCAAAAGTCTGATTTTCAGATAGAAGAAAATACATTTGAAGAATATGATTTGTGGTTGAAATGTGGTTAAAAGGAGTCTACGTTAGAACTTTATGTGTTTTCAACCAAAACTTCCATTGATAGAATGATAGCGCAACTTATTTCTGACCGGTGGGATCATTCCTGGTCGGAGCAGTATTATCCAATGACAGGGTAGAGGACGGAAGGCAGTAAGACGTTGACTGCAAGTCAGTAGGGACCAAAGACGGATGCTATCAAAGGTCGATGCTATCTAAGGTCTATTTGTGTATACATTCCACAATAGCACGGAGATGATGTCTCTCCCATCGATCCCCCACGGTCCAAATATTTTTAGACAGGATCGATTCTATATTGGCTTGTGTATTCTTGAAAGCATTAACAGACACGTGTGTGTGTGTGTGTGTGTGTGTGTGTGTGTGTGTGTGGAGTGGTTGTGTGTTTGTTTGTGCATGCATGCATGCATGCGCGCGTACGTGTGCGTGAGTGCATGAGATTGTGTGTGAGGGAGAGAGAGACAAGAGAAGAGGAATGAGGAATAACAAAGGGCTTTGATTTCAGATGGATGGGCCTAGAGGATGCCATTGAAGCTCAAGGGATTTCTCCAAGAGAATGTAGGCCCACTCGCAGTGTCAAGGGTTTTTCTCCACAAGAAAAATAACATGTCCAACAACAGCCCTATCGCAATACCTATTTCCTATAGTGCCTTTAAAAAAATACAAAAACGTACAAAAAATAGCCTTGTGATGCTTCAAGGGGGAAAAAATGAAATAGTCCCCCCGGGGCAATATGTGGTCTTTCACAAACACACTACTTGTTCTTTCAATCAGGCGTGCAGCAGCAGTGTTCAGTGTTATCTCCCAAAATGCTGTTTGTTTTGATAGAAGGCCCTGCTACCCCAATTGGCGTCCACTTGTCACAGCTGCAAGCTAAATCAGAGCCTCACACGGCATCAATATTTCTCGATACCCTCAGAAGCCTCTTACACTTCCGCCAACATTTCCCACAACAACAACATTTCTCTCCTTCGCCAACCGCCCTTCCGATTTCCTCGCTAAATGGTGCAAATGGACGCTTTAAGAAATGAATTGTTTTGTGCGTGGGGTAGTTAGTCTATGGCTGCCTTTTAATGAAATCATGTGGAATAAACACTATCCAACATTAAAATGCATAAATAATGCATCCCAAATTCATTACCAGAAGAATGCCAAGCTCCAATGGCGTTCCCAAGGAAAAATAATACCAAGTACTTAGATGGTAATCTTTTTGAGAAATCACGGTTGCCGATTTGGCTGATGACTTTTCGGAGATGCGCGGATACGACGCATACTACAGGTGTGTCATGTGCTTAATATTATTGGTATGCTATGCTATGTTTGACTTATATTGTTTGACTTTGAAGAAAGCACCACATACGTTTCTACATCAAATGAGGCTTTCGTATGAGGCTGAGAAATAATATTTGAATTCAAGCAGCCACTAAAATGTACTATTATTGTATTAAATGATGATGATGATGTATTAAAGATGCTGTCCCGGATCTTAAGCACAACTAATTTGTAACATAGTGTACAAATAGGATTCATACAATAACATACGATTTGCAAAAAAAAAAAAAACAACATATTATATTAATTGGATGACGTAGTACACAGTTGGACGACGTAGTACACAATTAGATGACGTGCTACACACGACACGGGCCCCCATTTTGACCAATGAGCACCACTTTCAAAACTACTGGCTGAAATGACGTACAAGTTCTGGAGAATCACATTAACCAATAATTTGTAGCAAAGTATCTGTTTATTTCAATCTAGACATAAAACATTTAGGATCCTTGAAAGCTAGACGAAACAATATATATGATTCATATAGGCATTAATAATACAACGTTTCACCCAGTTCAAAAAACATTAACAGCCTCGCTACAATTCATTGTATGATCACGTTGAAATTCCAGGAAGTGGTTCTGTCAACAAAATACCATTAATATGCTCATTGAGGGCGAAAAGAGATCAACAAATGAAAATACTATTCTTCCCTATAAGCAATGCATGCCACGGCTTTGGAGTAATGTGCTGTACAAACCAAGGTTAAATTAGGTTGCTTAAACTCTGTAAGGGAGGGTTCTACAGTAGCCCTATATACGTACAGTGCATCATAATATTACAATTCGGGAACTAATTTAAAAGGATCTCTGTGCAGTGCATAGCGTCATACGCTCATCTTGCCCATATATTTGTATTAGCTTCTTCAACCCTGGGTGGCATTCAGGAGGATGCAATCTACGGAACATTGCAGATAGAAATGGAATTCATTTGAGCTAACTTGATTCCTTATTGTATACATGTCAGGAAAGCATGTCTATTCGACGCAATATATTTCTGTCAGAGCTAATCACGTGTTCATATCAGAGAGGCTTATTTTCCGTCAGTCTCCCTCATTGGCTCACTTGCTAGGCACATCTCAGCCACCGGGCGAGGCCCCTTCTGATGCAACATGATTAAGATATGGAGAAAAGGCGGAGGAAGGAAGGAGTGTGGGTGGGATAATGTGTGTGTGTGTGTGTGTGTGTGTGTGTGTGTGTGTGTGTGTGTGTGTGTGTGTGTGTGCGTGCAGAATGGATTAGAGTGAACTGTGTTTAAGTGTGTGTGTGTGTGTGTGTGTGTGTGTGTGTGTGTGTGTGTGTGTGTGTGTGTGTGTGTGTGTAGCAGTTTAGAGCAAACCATAGTCACCCACCACCTTACTCGTTCTCAGTCAGATCCCAATCCATTCACTGGGACTATCTCTTCCCCTCCTATTTAGCAAGCAAATCATCTGAGAGGCGTGCTGGGTAGAAGAAGAGCGAACGGGTGGCTTCATCTGATTCATAGCCAAATATTCAGGTGGAACGTACCACCCAATATACAGATATCCCAATCCCCCCCTCTCCAAGCCTCCTCGCCGTGCATCTCTAAGCAGACCATCAAGCCGTTGTAAAACTGAGAGCCATAATGTTCCGGAGCCTTGGAGGCTTATTAGAACGCATAAAAGCAGCATAGCACCTTCATTCATATTCTCCATCAACTGCCATGGCTAGATTTCTGCATTTCTTTTTGCCTGCCTTTGGAGGGTAGAAATAAGCCTGCAATGGTATTTATGCTGCATGATTGATTTGCAAATAGTTCTTTACTGGGAAACGTATATCTGAATAAGTCAGGCCTTTGCCTGTGTATAGCTGCTGTATTATATGGATGGCGGTGTTAAAGATCTATGTTTGTTGGGCTACATATTCAGTAACCATTTCCTCCCCGACTTCTTGTATGTTTTGACTGTATAATCGGCACAATAGGATTTAATTATGATTACAGTAAGCAAAGGAAATAGTGTGGCCCACCTGACATTTTGAGAGAGAGAGAGAGCGAGCGAGAGCGAGAGAGAGAGAGAGAGAGATAGTATGAGTACCAGAACCAGAGAGAGATAGAATGAGTACCAGAACCAGAGAGAGATAGAATGAGAACCAGAACCAGAGAGAGAGAATGAGAACCAGAACCAGAGAGAGATAGAATGAGAACCAGAACCAGAGAGAGAGAATGAGAACCAGAACCAGAGAGAGATAGAATGAGAACCAGAACCAGAGAGAGAGAGAACCAGAGAACCAGAGAGAGATAGAATGAGAACCAGAGAGAGAGAGAAAATGAGAACCAGAGAGAGAGAGAAAATGAGAACCAGAGAGAGAGAGAGAAAATGAGAACCAGAGAGAGAGAAAAATGAGAAGAGAGAGAACCAGATGAAAATGAGAACCAGAGAGAGAGAGAGAGAGAATGAATGAGAACCAGAGAGAGAGAGAGAGAGAATGAATGAGAACCAGAGAGAGAGAGAGAGAGAATGAATGAGAACCAGAGAGAGAGAGAGAACGCAAACAGGAGAGAGAGAAAGTATTGCTATGATGATATAACTCTAAGAATAATTCATTCTCCCCACCATGCTAAGTTCAATATGTGAATTCCACCGCGGCTCTGAGTAGCATCAGAAGTAGCAGTCAGAGAGACAATTACAGAGGCCACGGTGCTCTCGGAATCTGATTTTCCAGAGTGTATTATCTGGGTTTCAAAACAGCTCAGAAGATCGCATCTCTTATCTCACACATAAGCATACTGTATTGAAGCTCCCGTAAATTATACCTTCTGTGAATCCAAATGTAACTGTTTGTTCAACTTACAGCTAACTAGGTCACTAACATGATAGGTAAGAATGGTTTGTTTGAGTGTCTATTTTTGTGTGTGTGAGGGGGGGACGGGGACGTGAAAGATGGGAGAGAGAGAGAAGGGGTGAAAGCGAGAGGGAAAGAGATGTGTGAGTGTGTGCATACTGTATATATGGTGCATTTGAAAAGTATTCAGACCCATTCACCTTTTCCTCATTTTGTTAAGTTACAGCCTTATTCTGAAATGGATTAAATTGTTTTTTCCCCCTCATCAATCCACACACAATACCACATAATGACAAGCAAAAACAGGTTTTTAGAAATTTTTACAAATGTAATAAAAATAAAATCTTAAATATTACATTTACATAAGTATTCAGACCCTTTACTCAGTACTTTGTTGAAGCACCTTTGGCAGTGATTACAGCCTCGAGTTTTCTTGGGTATGATGCTACAAGCTTGGAACACCTGTACTTGGGGAGTTTCTCACATTCTTCTCTGCAGATCCTCTCAAGCTCTATCAGGTTGAATGGGGAGTGTCGCTGCACAGCTATTTTCAGGTCTCTCCAAGGATGTTCGATTGAGTTCAAGTCCAGGTCCTGGCTGGGCTACTCAAGGACATTCAGAGACTTGTGCCGAAGCCACGTTGTCTTGGCTGTGTGCTTAGGGTCGTTGTCCTGTTGGAAGGTGAACCTTTGCCCCAGTCTGAGGTCCTGAGCGCTCTGGAGCAGGTTTTCATCAAGGATCTCTGTACTTTGCTTTGTTCATATTTCTCTCATTCCTGACTGGTCTTCAAGTCCCCGCCGCTGAAAAACATGCCCACAGCATGATGCTGCCACCATCATGCTTCAACGTAGGGATTGTACCAGGTTTCCTCCAGACATGACGCTTGGCATTCAGGCCAAAGAGTTCAATCTTGGTTTCATCAGACTGAGAGTTCTTTAGGTGCCTCCAAGCGGGCTGTCATGTGCCTTTTACTGAGGAGTGGCTTCCGTCTGTCCACTCTACCATAAAGGCCTGATTGGTGGAGTGCTGCAGAGATGGTTGTCCTTCTGGAAGGTTCTCCCATCTCCACAGAGGAACTATGGAGCTCTGTTTGAATGACCATTGGGTTCTTGGTCACCTCCCTGACCAAGGCCCTTCTTCCCCGATTGCTCAGTTTGGCAGGGCGGCCACCTCTAGGAAGAGTCTTAGTGGTTCCGAACTTCTTCCATTTAAGAATGATGGAGGCCACTGTGTTCTTAAGGACTTTCAATGCTGCAGATTTTTTTGGTAGCCTTCCCCAGATCTGTGCCTCGACAAAATCCTGTATCGGAGCTCTACGGACAATTCCTTCGACCTCATAGCTAGGTTTTTGCTCTAATATGCACTGTCAATTTTGGGACCTTATATAGACAGATGTGTGCCTTTTCAAAGCATGTCCAATCAATTGAATTCACCACAGGTAGACTTCAATCAAGTTGTAGAAACATCTCGGGGATGATCAATGGAAACAGGATGCAATGAGTCTCATAGCAAAGGGTCTGAAAAAGTACGTAAATAAGGTATCTGTTTATATTTTTAATAAATTTGTAAACATTTCTAAAAACCTGTTTTCACATTGTCATTATGGAGTATTGCATGTAGATTGATGAGGGAAATTTTAGAATAAGACTGTAACGTAACAAAATCTATAAAAAGTCAAGGGGTCTGAATACACTATATATACTACATGACCAAAAGTAAATGAACACCTGCTCATCGAAATTCTCATTCCAAAATCATGGGCATTAATATGGAGTCCCCCCTTTGCTGCTATAACAGCCTCCACTGTTCTGGGAAGGCTTTCCTCTAGATGTTGGGAAATTGCTGCGAGCACTTGCTTCCATTCAGCCACAAGAGCATTATATATATACATACACACACACACACATACAGTGCCTTGCGAAAGTATTCGGCCCCCTTGAACTTTGAGACCTTTTGCCACATTTCAGGTTTCAAACATAAAGATATAAAACTGTATTCTTTTGTGAAGAATCAACAACAAGTGGGACACAATCATGAAGTGGAACGACATTTATAGGATATTTCAAACTTTTTTAACAAATCAAAAACTGAAAAATTGGGCTTGCAAAATTATTCAGCCCCCTTAAGTTAATACTTTGTAGCGCCACCTTTTGCTGTGATTACAGCTGTAAGTCACTTGGGGTATGTCTCTATCAGTTTTGCACATCGAGAGACTGAAATTTTTCCCCATTCCTCCTTGCAGAACAGCTCGAGCTCAGTAAGGTTGGATGGAGAGCATTTGTGAACAGCAGTTTTCAGTTCTTTCCACAGATTCTCGATTGGATTCAGGTCTGGACTTTGACTTGGCCATTCTAACACCTGGATATGTTTATTTTTGAACCATTCCATTGTAGATTTTGCTTTATGTTTTGGATCATTGTCTTGTTGGAAGACAAATCTCTGTCCCAGTCTCAGGTCTTTTGCAGACTCCATCAGGTTTTCTTCCAGAATGGTCCTGTATTTGGCTCCATCCAAGGAGGCCCAAACCATGATGCTGCCACCACCATGTTTGACAGTGGGGATGGTGTGTTCAGGGTGATGCGCTATGTTGCTTTTACGCCAAACATAACGTTTTGCATTGTTGCCAAAAAGTTCAATTTTGGTTTCATCTGACCAGAGCACCTTCTTCCACATGTTTGGTGTGTCTCCCAGGTGGCTTGTGGCAAACTTTAAACGACACTTTTTATGGATATCTTTAAGAAATGGCTTTCTTCTTGCCACTCTTCCATAAAGGCCAGATTTGTGCAATATACGACCGATTGTTGTCCTATGGACAGAGTCTCCCACCTCAGCTGTAGATCTCTGCAGTTCATCCAGAGTGATCATGGGCCTCTTGGCTGCATCTCTGATCAGTCTTCTCCTTGTATGAGCTGAAAGTTTAGAGGGACGGCCAGGTCTTGGTAGATTTGCAGTGGTCTGATACTCCTTCCATTTCAATATTATCGCTTGCACAGTGCTCCTTGGGATGTTTAAAGCTTGGGAAATCTTTTTGTATCCAAATCCAGCTTTAAACTTCTTCACAACAGTATCTCGGACCTGCCTGGTGTGTTCCTTGTTCTTCATGATGCTCTCTGCGCTTTTAATGGACCTCTGAGACTATCACAGTGCAGGTGCATTTATACAGAGACTTGATTACACACAGGTGGATTGTATTTATCATCATTAGTCATTTAGGTAAACATTGGATCATTCAGAGATCCTCACTGAACTTCTGGAGAGAGTTTGCTGCACTGAAAGTAAAGGGGCTGAATAATTTTGCACGCCCAATTTTTCAGTTTTTGATTTGTTAAAAAAGTTTGAAATATCCAATACATGTCGTTCCACTTCATGATTGTGTCCCACTTGTTGTTGATTCTTCACAAAAAAATACAGTTTTATATCTTTATGTTTAAAGCCTGAAATGTGGCAAAAGGTCGCAAAGTTCAAGGGGGCCGAATACTTTCGCAAGGCACTGTATATATATATATATATTCAAAAATATACAGTACCAGTCAAAAGTTTGGACACACCTACTCATTCAAGGGTTTTTCTTTATTTTGACTATTTTCTACATTGTAGAATAATAGTGAAGACATCAAAACTATGAAATAACACACACGGAATCATGAAGTAACCAAAAAGGTATTGAACAAATCAAAATATATTTTTGATTTTAGATTCTTCAAAGTAGCCACCCTTTGCCTTGATGACAGCTTTGAAAGTTCTTGGCATTCTCTCAACCATATTCACCTGGAATGCTTTTCCAACAGTCTTGAAGGAGTTCCCACATATGCTGAGCACATGTTGGCTGCTTTTCCTTCACTCTGCCGTCCAACTCATCCCAAACATCTCAATTGGATTGAGGTCAGGTGATTGTGGATGCCAGGTCATCTGATGCAGCACTCCATCACTCTCCTTCTTGGTCAAATAGCCCTTACACAGCCTGGAGGTGTGCTGGGTCATTGTCCGTTTGAAAAACAAATGACAGTCCCACTGCGGATATCATCCATTCACCTACGCTGCGTCTCACACACTGCGTTTGTAACCAAAAATCTCAAGTTTGGACTCTGACCGAAGCACAGATTTCCATTGCTCGTGTTTCTTGGCCAAAGCAAGTCTCTTCTTATTGGTGTCCTTTAGTAGTGGTTTTCTTTGCAGCAATTCGACCATGAAGCCCTGATTCACACCGTCTCCTCTGAACAGTTGATGTTGAGATGTGTCTGTTACTTGAACTGTGAAGCATTTATTTGGGCTGCAATTACTGAGGCTGGTAACTCTAATGAACTTATCCTCTGCAGCAGAGGTAACTGTGGGTCTTCCTTTCCTGTGTTGGTTCTCAGCAGAGCCAGTTTCAACATGGCACTTGATGGTTTTTGCGGCCGCACTTGAAGAAACTTTCAAAGTTCTTGAAATATTCCGTATTAACTTACCTTCATGTCTTAAAGTAATGAATAACTGTTGTTTCTCTTTGCTTATTTGAGCTGTTCCTGCCATAATATGGACATGGTCTTTTAGCAAATAGGCCTATCTTCTGTATACCACCCTTTCCTTGTCTCAATACAACTTATTGGCTCAAACGCATTAAGACAGAAAGAAATTCCACAAATGAACTTTTAACAAGGCACACCTGTTAATTGAAATGCATTCCAGGTGACTACTTCATAAAGCTGGTTGTGAGAATGCAAAGAGTGTGCAAAGCTGTCATCAAGGCAAAAAAAATTAAAATATATTTAGATTTGTTTCACACTTTTTTGATTACAACATAATAATTCAAGTTGGCTGCTAGTGAATCTCTACTCTGAATAGCTCCTTCCAGCTCATCCGACAGCTACTCAATTGGATTGAGATCTGGTGACTGGGCAGGCCACTGCAGTAAGCTGAATTCTTTCATGTTCATGGAACCATTCCTGGACAATCCTAGCCTTGTGGCATAGGGCATGATCCTGCTGAAAAATATATTCGAAGACATACTGCTGGCATGAAGGGATGCACCTGATTGGCAATGATGTTCAGATATCCTGTGGCATTCAAACGTGGCTCCACTTTCATCAAGGGGCCCAGTGTGTGCCACGAATACACACCCCACATCATTACCACCAGCCTCCAATGTTGACAGACGGCACAATGGATGCATGTACTCATGTGGTTCTTTCCATACCCTAGTCCTCCCATCAGCGTGAAACAGCAGGTACCAGGATTCATCAGACCAGGCAATGTTTTTCCAATTCTCCAGTGTCCAATGTTTTCATTCCTTATCTCAACTCTACATCCACTGTTTCTTGTATTTTTGCTGAAAGAATTGGAACTCTGAGGTCGTCGGCTGCCGTACACCATTTGTGTCAAGGTACAACGATTTGTGTATTCTTTTATGTGTCTTCGGGCACCAATGTTGTACTGGACTGTCAATTGACTAACTGTAGCCCGTCTGTTGCTCTGCAAAGTTCGTGTCAGCCTGCTTTGTCCTCTCTCGTCAATAACCCATTTTTGACCAACGGCCTACCGTTGGCTAGTGGTCCTTTGGGTGGTGGACCATTCTTGATACACAGGGGAAACCCAACAGTGTTGAAGACCTTGACACACTCAAACTGGTGCATCTGGCACCTAGTACCGTTCCCCCTTTCAAAGGCACTTAAATATTTTGTCTTTCCCATTCACCCTCTGAATAGCACACATACACAATCCATGTCTCAATTGTTTCAAGGCTTAAAATCCTTCTTTAACCTGCATCATCCCCTTCATCTACACTGACTGACGTGTATTTAACAGGTGACATCAATAAGGGATCATAGCTTTCACCTGAATTCACCTGGTCAGTCTATGTCATGGAAATATGAGGATGAGGAGGGAGAGATGAAGGGGAGGGACATCCAATGATTCATTGCAGCAGAGCAGAGCCCTCTTTCTTCCTTCCCCTCTCTCTCGCTCTCTCTCGTGTTAATGTTTTGTACACTCAGTGTATGTATTTATGTATGTGTATATATACAGTACCAGTCAAAAGTTTGGACACACCTACTCATTCAAGGGTTTTTCTTTATTTTTTACTATTTTCCACATTGTACAATAGTAGTGAAGACATCAAAACTATGAAATAACATATGGAGTCATGTAGTAGTCAAAAAGTGTTAAACAAATCAAAATAACGTAGGAGACTCTGCTAGCTAGCCAACAGCTAACTGCTAACAGCTAGCCAACGTCTGCTGTTTTGAATTCAACAACCCGGTCAGGTGGTTTCACATTTTCGTTTCGTTTCATTGCAGTGCAGCGGTTTGATTTGTTTGATCGTGGCTAGCTGCATAGCCGTCTTTGTTTCAAAGATAATTGTGTAGTCTAGACCGATTCCCTAGGTTAGCTAGCCAGCTATTGTCGTTCTTTAACTCAACGTAACGTAAACAACACTGCTAGCTAGCCAGCTAGCCCCCGAATAGCAGCACTGTAGAATTATTACACTCAACGGAACGACTTGATTAGTGTAGTGTCAACAACGCAGCTACTGCCAGCTAGCCTACTTTAGCAGTACTGTATCATTTTAATCATTTTAGTCAATAAGATTCTTGCTACGTAAGCTTAACTTTCTGAACATTCGAGACGTGTAGTCCGCTTGTCATTCCAATTTCCTTGCATTAGCGTAGCCTTTCTGTAGCCTGTCAACTATGTGTCTGTCTATCCCTGTTCTCTCCTCTCTGCACAGACCATACAAACGCTCCACACCGCGTGGCCGCGACCACCCTAACCTGGTGGTCCCAGCGCGTACGACCCACGTGGAGTTCCAGGTCTCTGGTAGCCTCTGGAACTGCCAATCTGCGGCCAACAAGGCAGAGTTCATCTCAGCCTATGCCTCCCTCCAGTCCCTTGACTTCTTGGCACTGACGGAAACATGGATCACCACAGATAACACTGCTACTCCTACTGCTCTCTCCCTCGTCCGCCCACGTGTTCCTCGCACACCCCGAGAGCTTCTGGTCAGCGGGTGGTGGCACCGGATCCTCATCTCTCCCAAGTGGTCTTTCTCTCTTTCTCCCCTTACCCATCTGTCTATTGCCTCCTTTGAATTCCATGCTGTCACAGTTACCAGCCCTTTCAAGCTTAACATCCTTATCATTTATCGCCCTCCAGGTTCCTCGGAGAGTTCATCAATGAGCTTGATGCCTTGATAAGCTCCTTTCCTGAGGACGGCTCACCTCTCACAGTTCTGGGCGACTTTAACCTCCCCACGTCTACCTTTGACTCATTCCTCTCTGCCTCCTTCTTTCCACTCCTCTCCTCTTTGACCTCACCCTCTCACCCTCCCCCTACTCACAAGGCAGGCAATACGCTTGACCTCATCTTTACTAGATGCTGTTCTTCCACTAACCTCATTGCAACTCCCTCCAAGTCTCCGACCACTACCTTGTATCCTTTTCCCTCTCGCTCTCATCCAACACTTCCCACACTGCCCCTACTCGGATGGTATCGCGCCGTCCCAATCTCGCTCTCTCTCCCCGCTACTCTCTCCTCTTCCATCCTATCTTCTCTTCCCTCTGCTCAAACTTTCTCCAACCTATCTCCTGATTCTGCCTCCTCAACCCTCCTCTCCTCCCTTACTGCATCCTTTGACTCCCTATGTCCCCTATCCTCCAGGCCGGCTCGGGTCCTCCCTCCCGCTCCGTGGCTCGACGACTCATTGCGAGCTCACAGAACAGGGCTCCGGGCAGCCGAGCGGAAATGGAGGAAAACTCGCCTCCTGCGGACCTGGCACCCTTTCACTCCCTCCTCTCTACATTTTCCTCCTCTGTCTCTGCTGCTAAAGCCACTTTCTACCATTCTAAATTCCAAGCATCTGCCTCTAACCCTAGGAAGCTCTTTGCCACCTTCTCCTCCCTCCTGAATCCTCCCCCCTCCCTCCTCCCTCTCTGCAGATGACTTCGTCAACCATTTTGAAAAGAAGGTCGATGACATCCGATCCTCGCTTGCTAAGTCAAACGACACCGCTGGTTCTGCTCACACTGCCCTACCCTATGCTCTGACCTCTTTCTCCCTCTCTCCAGATGAAATCTCGCGTCTTGTGACGGCCGGCCGCCCAACAACCTGCCCGCTTGACCCTATCCCCTCCTCTCTTCTCCAGACCATTTCCGGAGACCTTCTCCCTTACCTCACCTCGCTCATCAACTCATCCCTGACCGCTGGCTACGTCCCTCCCGTCTTCAAGAGAGCGAGAGTTGCACCCCTTCTGAAAAACCTACACTCGATCCCTCCGATGTCAACAACTACAGACCAGTATCCCTTCTCTCTTTTCTCTCCAAAACTCTTGAGCGTGCCGTCCTTTGGCCAGCTCTACCGCTATCTCTCTCAGAATGACCTTCTTGATCCAAATCAGTCAGGTTTCAAGACTAGTCATTCAACTGAGACTGCTCTTCTCTGTATCACGGAGGCGCTCCGCACTGCTAAAGCTAACTCTCTCCTCTGCTCTCATCCTTCTAGACCTATCGGCTGCCTTCGATACTGTGAACCATCAGATCCTCCCTCCACCCTCTCCGAGTTGGGCATCTCCGGCGCGGCCCACGCTTGGATTGCGTCCCTACCTGACAGGTCGCTCCTACCAGGTGGCGTGGCGAGAATCTGTCTCCTCACCACGCGCTCTCACCACTGGTGTCCCCCAGGCTCTGTTCTAGGCCCTCTCTTATTCTCGCTATACACCAAGTCACTTGGCTCTGTCATAACCTCACATGGTCTCTCCTATCATTGCTATGCAGACGACACACAATTAATCTTCTCCTTTCCCCCTTCTGATGACCAGGTGGCGAATCGCATCTCTGCATGTCTGGCAGACATATCAGTGTGGATGACGGATCACCACCTCAAGCTGAACCTCAGCAAGACGGAGCTCCTCTTCCTCCCGGGGAAGGACTGCCCGTTCCATGATCTCGCCATCACGGTTGACAACTCCATTGTGTCCTCCTCCCAGAGCGCTAAGAACCTTGGCGTGATCCTGGACAACACCCTGACGTTCTCAACTAACATCAAGGCGGTGTCCCGTTCCTGTAGGTTCATGCTCTACAACATCCGCAGAGTACGACCCTGCCTCACACAGGAAGCGGCGCAGGTCCTAATCCAGGCACTTGTCATCTCCCGTCTTGATTACTGCAACTCGCTGTTGGCTGGGCTCCCTGCCTGTGCCATTAAACCCCTACAACTCATCCAGAACGCCGCAGCCCGTCTGGTGTTCAACCTTCCCAAGTTCTCTCACGTCACCCCGCTCCTCCGCTCTCTCCACTGGCTTCCAGTTGAAGCTCGCATCCGCTACAAGACCATGGTGCTCGCCACGGAGCTGTGAGGGGAACGGCACCTCAGTACCTCCAGGCTCTGATCAGGCCCTACACCCAAACAAGGGCACTGCGTTCATCCACCTCTGGCCTGCTCGCCTCCCTACCACTGAGGAAGTACAGTTCCCGCTCAGCCCAGTCAAAACTGTTGTAAATGTAGATTTTATACTTGAGATTCTTCAAAGTAGCCACCCTTTGCCTTGATGACAACTTTGTACATTCATGGCATTCTCTCAAACAGCTTCATGAGGTAGTCACCTGGAATGCATTTCAATTAACTGGTGTGTTAAAAGTTAATTGAATGTGTTTGAGCCAATCAGTTGTGTTATGAAAAGGTAGGGGTGGTATACAGAAGATAGCCCTATCTGGTAAAAAATCAAGTCCATATTATGGCAAGAACAGTTCTAATAAGCAAAGAGAAATGACAGTCCATCATTACTTTAAGACATGAAGGTCAGTCAATTCGGAAAAACTCAAGAACTTTGAAAGTTTCTTGAAGTGCATTCAAAAAAAACATCAAGCGCTATGATGAAACTAGCTCTTATGACGACCGCCACAGGAAAAGAAGACCGAGTTACCTCTGCTGCAGAGGATAAATTCATTAGAGTTACCAGCCTCAGTAATTGCAGCCCAAATAAATGCTTTACAGAGTTCAAGTAAGAGATACATCTCAAAATCAACTGTTCAGAGGAGATTACGTGAATCAGGCCTTCAGGGTCGATTTGCTGTAAATAAACCACTACTAAAGGACACCAATAAGAAGAAGAGACGTGCTTGGACCAAGAAACCCGAGCTATGGACATTAGACCAGTCTGATGAGTCCAAATTCGAGATTTTTGGTTCAAACCGCCGTGTCTTTGTTCGACGCAGAGTAGGTGAATGGATGATCTCTGCAAGTGTGGTTCCCACCGTGAAGCATGGAGGAAGTGGTGTGATGGTGTGGGGGTGCTTTGCTGGTGACACCATCAGTGATTTATTTAGAATTCAAGGCACACTTAACAAGCATGGCTACCACAGCATGCGATACACCATCCCATCTGGTTTGCGCTTAGTGGGACTGTCATTTGTTTTTCAACAGGACAATGACCCAGCACACCTCCAGGCTGTGTAATGGCTATTTGACCAAGAAGGAGAGTGATGGAGTGCTGCCTCAGATGACCTGGCCTCCACAATCACCCAACCTCAACCCAATTGAGATGGTTTGGGATGAGTTGGACTACAGAGTGAACGAAAAGCAGCCAACAAGTGCTCAGCACCCTTGAACGAGTGGGTGTGTTCAAACTTTTGACAGGTACTGTATATATGTGTGTATGAGTATACAAAACATTAGGATTACCAGCTCTAGAGAGGGGAGGGGGGGGGGCGCTGCTCTGCTGCAGTGAGTCATTGGACGTCCCTCCGCTTAATTTCTCCATCCTCATCCTCACATCACAGGAACATCTGGCTGTGAATCCGGCCAATAAAAGGTCCAACGGGTGTGTGTGTGTGTGTGCCTGTGTCATGATTGACTAATTGAGCCCCTTGAAATGACAGCCTTCACAAAACCAAATGGCATCATCATTCATATGTAGTGACAGAAGCTCTGCCATATTTAGAAAGGAATATATATTTCACTGCAAAGGTGAGAGTCAACGTTATGGGTCACAAAAGGAAACTGCAATGGGTAAATCAAGTCAATCAACAAATCTAATCATACACAGCCCAACTGTATTCCAGACAGAATAAATGGATTCTGCCAAGAAGACCAAACTAATGGATGACGCTAAGGATAGTGTGGCAGTTCAACCATGAGGATGAAATAATTACACCTTCCTTGGTTGTCTTAACAGTTATCTGTCAGATGGACTGAGCACTATACTCAACTTGTGTCTATCATTTGCAATTACTATCATTTGCAATGCTATGTGCAACAGCACATTAACAAGTGAAGCAGGCAAGGTGCTGTCACAACTGAAACATGTATACAGTACCAATGAAAGCTAGGTTGTTTGGAGCTTTTAAGCCCCTGTAAGCAAGACAAAACTCAGGAGGTTGGTTGGCACCTTAATTGGGGAGGGCCAGCTCGTGGTAATGTCTGGGGTGGAATAAGTGGAATGGTATTGAATACACCAAACACATGGTGCCATTTCATTTGTTCTGTTCCAGCCATTATATTGAGCCGTCCTCCCCTCAGCAGCCTCCACTGACACTCAGCTATGTCGCTACAAACTAAATATTGTACAACATAATATGTACAGCAGGCGCTACCCAGCCGCAGGCTTTCGTTCCAACCCTTCTACAACGCACCTGATTCTACTAGTTAGCTGCTCCTCAGGACCTTGTTTAGCTGAATCAGGTCGGTTATAGCAGGGCTGGAGCAAAAGCATGCATACCCACTAGCTCTCCCATGTTGCACTGCACTAAATAACTGACTCTAGTAAACAGCAACATGTGAGTTGAAATCCTCGAGGGCCTGACGGAATGCGACAGACAGTATATGCATCGCCACGCTCAACGTCCCTGCAACCCAAACAGGTCAACGGGAATCAGCCGGTGCCGAAATTAATATCACAACGTGTCTCTCCTCCCCTCGCTCTCTTAAGGTGGGAGCGTTGCTTTCTGCACACCTCCAATGCAGTCATTGGTAAATGTGCCATATCAGCGACTCTTTAGCGAGAACACTAGGCATAATACCGCATCCAGGGATAGACAAGCAGTGCCATAGGCAACCATGTATAGGCTACACCCAGTAAATATGCAATTATTTGTCACGATTGGATTGGAGCTGAAGTCAAATGATGGTACAGTGTGACAGGCCTACCATGAGTCGGGTGTGTTCAGCCATACAGCATCGTCAGTTTTAACAGTGTGTGTTTTCACCAAACCTGAATGTACAATTCTAGAATTAGGCATATGCCACTGGGTGGGAGTGGCTTTCTTCAGAGCAGAGTGCACTCAGTCTTCAAGAGCTGTGTGTGTCATCTCTGCAGACTCTATACACACACACACTAACAGCAACATACACACAGAAATGCACTCTCTCTCACACACACACACACACACACACACACACACACACACACACACACACACACACACACACACACACACACACACACACACACACACACACACACACACACACACACACACACACACACACACACACACACACACACACACACACACACACACACCCTCTCAGCCTTTGTTTGAGGAGACTACAGTAAGTTCAGTACCCAGAGACCAAGCCTCATGCACAGTTAATGTTTCTCCTGTCTAGATGATTAACGTTCCCCGATCTCCGCTCCCAAACGGTCCCCTCCCGACTCACCTTCTGTGTTCGACACACTCCTGGGCCCCAGTAAAAATAGCTCCTCCACCCCTGTTCTTCACTTTGTTCTAGCCTTCTGTCAGCTGTCGTCAATACCAGCCCTTTGTCCACTATGACGGCAGGCCTGGGAGATGTCGAGAGAGAACAGAGAATGTTTGAAAATGGCATGTTTGTTTGTTTCAGCTATGTATTTTTTTTGTTTAATGACATACAGTACCAGTCAAAAGTTTGGACACACCTACTCACTCCAAGGTTTTTCTTTATTTTTATTATCTTCTACATTGTAGAATAATAGCGAAGACATTAAAACTATGAAACAACACATACGGGAATCATGTAGTATCCAAAAAAGTGTTAAACAAATCCAAATATATTTTGTATTTGACATTCAAAGAAGTAGCCACCCTTTGTCTTGAAGACAGCTTTGCACACTTGTGGCATTCTCTCAACCAGCTTCATGACGTAGTCACCTGGAATGCATTTCAATTAACAGGCGTGCCTTGTTAAAAGTTCATTTGTGGAATTAGTTTCCTTCTTAATGCGTTTGAGCCAATCAGTTGTGTTGTGACAAGGTAAGGGTGGTACAGTATACAGAAGATAGCCCTATTTGGTAAAAGATGAAGTCGATATTAAGACCAGCTCAAATTAGCAAAGTCCATCATTACTTTAAGACTTGAAGGTCAGTCAATTCGGAAAGTTTCAAGAACTTTGAAAGTTTCTTCAAGAGCAGTTGCAAAAGCCATCAAGAGCTATAATGAAGCTGGCTCTCATGAGGACCGAAACAGGAAAGGAAGACTCAGAGTTACCTCTGCTGCAGAGGATAAATTCATTCGAGTTACCAGCCTCAGAAATTGCAGCCCAAATAAATGCTTCACAGAGTTCAAGTAACAGACACCTCAACATGAACTGTTCAGAGGAGACTGCGTGAATCAGGCCTTCATGGTTGAATTGCTGCAAAGAAACCACTAATAAAGGACACCAATAATAAGAAGAGACTTGCTTGGGCCAAGAAACACAAGCAATGGACATTAGACTGGTGGAAATCTGTCCTGAAGATTGAGATTGTTGGTTCCAACCTCCGTGTTTTTGTGAGATGAAGAGTAGGTGAACGGATGATATCCGCATGTGTGGTTCCCACCGTGAAGCATGGAGGAGGAGGTGTGATGGTGTGGGGGTGCTTTGCTGGTAACACTGTCAGTGATTTATTTAGTATACAAGGCACACATAACCAGCATGGCTACCACAGCATTCTGCAGCGATACGCCATCCCTTCTGGTTTGCGCTTAGTGGGACTATCATTTGTTTTTCAACAGGACAATGACCCAACACGCCTCCAGGCTGTGTAATGGCTATTTGACCAAGAAGGAGAGTGATGGAGTGCTATAAAAATATGACAATGTCAATTATGCTTTTTTTGTTTTGAGCTAGGCTACTGTAGGGGGCTCAAATACTGTACATGTTGTCTTGCTAGTGGCACAACATGGCTTCTCATAAGATATTTAATCACTGAAAGACTCCTACTGTACATGAGCTTTCTTCTAATATTCAGATATGTCCTATCCAGTATCTGTAACAAATGAGAAGCGTACTCAAAGTGTGAAGTCTCTGTCCTTCACACTGTCTGATTTGCTTAGCTAAGGCTCTCACATCTTATGCTAATCTGAAAGACACCAGTGGAAATCTTGGCACTGTTTCAAAGGGCTAGATTTGGGCTGGTCCAACGACCTTCTCACTGAAAACATAGAAAGTTTGCTGGCTCTATATGTCACAGCCAGCACATGCTCAGAGAGAGGAAATATAACATGGGTTGAAGCTGTCGCTAACATTTGTGGTAGACATGATTGAAGTAGTGTAGTAACTAAGAACGAGTTGCTCATGGCATATGTATAATTTGTTAATTTGATCAGATTTTTGTCATATAATACACAATGGAAATGTGTAAAATATATCTTAGAACAAACATATCAAGATTTTGGCAAAAAATAAATGATGAGAAAAATTATTTGGAATTTAAACTGTGTGACAATGACAATGTTCTGCTAGGTCGTTAAAATCACTTCAATGCAACACGTCTATTTCCAGAGCCACATGAACACCTTCCAGCCATCTCATTGGGTGGGGTTAATGTGTCAACTTCCGGCCCATTGGCAAACAAGCAAAACCATTCTTAAATATGAATACAATTTGTCAAAACTACAAAATAAAGCGCACAACATTTTTAAGATGTGTTAATTCTCTGTTGAGGAAAATGATTGAAAACATTTTAACATGCGTTTTCACAAAGTATAAGCACTCGGATGTCGGCGTTAGCATAATTACGTGGTTTAGCTAGTTGGTATAACATGCTATCTATTGGTCATTATCCATACAGGCTGTGTCCCTTTTCAATCAAAGATGAATGCTTGAAAGAGAACTGTTGTTTGACACAGAATATTAATGACAAAAGTCAGAAACGGTGCCGATGTAAAAAAAAAACAAATGTATATAACATTAGGATATGTTTTATCTGTTGTGCCACAAAGCTAACTAGCTGTCCCGCCATGTTACGTGTACGAGAATGCAAATTATGCTAAAGCCGGCTTCCGAGTGCTTATACTACGTTTCTATAATTTTTCTCACAAGAGAATGACCAAATATTTCAAATCATGTGCACGTTATTTAACAGTTTTTACAAAAGTAATTTATATTTAACGACAGATAGGATGACGTCTGTAGCGAATCAATGGTCCGTCAAGACAAACAACTGATATTTCTAGATTACAGAAGAATTCTCAAGACGTAATTATAGTGAGTAAAATAAGTTTTAAGCAAATTAGCCTTCCGGAGTAAGTTGAAACAAAGTGTTAAAATGGGGTTAATTGAATTTTAAGCCTTGTCACAGAAGATTATGAAGCCCATGAAACACCACTTTAATTACGTTATTACCATGTGGATTAAGGCGTGGAGTATTTTTAACCAGTAATTCGAGTCACACTGTCCATGCATTTTAATGCAGTTTAGACACATTGGTTTTGGTCTGCATTTCTAACGATCCAAACATTAAGAGAAGTTCTATTCCAAAATAAACAGCCTCCATGATGCTTTGGAATAATGACATTTCTGTGTTAATTGTAAATGTACCCTCTCAATACCCCTGGATTAAATGGATATGTGGTGTTAATGAGTTATTAATGTGTTGTTAGCCTTGGTTTCATACTATTAGCAACACCAGAGCCTACAGGACAGTATTATTCTCAAAAGTTGTTACTGCTGTGTGCCCAAACATCATTTACGTGTTCAGTCTTCCATTTTGGTCATAGAATAGTAGGTTTGGTAACAAAGTTTGCCACTCTTGTGGCTTTGTATGAGATGAGGTGAGCAATGTAAATACATACTGAAGGGGCACTCTCATGGAGTGAGCATTGATTCCGCACTGGAGGACAGGGAAGGGTACACGTTCCCTGATAACACCGTTTGGCTGTGTTTGTCAAAGTTATTTGAAGACTTGCGATGATTTTTTATGATGATGATTTCTTCCGTCCAGAGGGATAGGGCGCTCTGCAATATGCCCCTTTGGGACAAGACCTGTGACTTGCTTTGCTGTCAGGAGCAGGACGCCATTGAAAGGAGTGATAACTGGAGTGGCGTTAAGTGTCGAGGAGGACCTACTGAAATGGAAGATTACTGGTGTCTGTGACACGGTGTGACTCAGGCCCATTGGAGAGTTATTGGGACTATCATTTATTTTTCAACAGGACAATGACCGAACACACGACCAGGCTGTGTAGGGCTATTTGACCAAGAAGGAGAGTGATGGAGCACTGCATCAGATGACCTGGCCTCCACAATCACTCGACCGCAACCCAATTGAGATGGTTTGGGATGAGTTGGACGGCAGAGTGAAGGAAAAGCAGCCAACAAGTGCTCAGCATATGTGGGAACTCCTTCAAGACCGTTGGAAAAGCATTCCAGGTGAAGCTGGTTGAGAGAATACCAAGAGTGTACACAGCTGTCATCAAGGCAAAGGGTGGCTACTTTGAAGAAGCTAAAATCTAAAATATATTTAGATTTGTTTAACACTTTTTTGGTTACTCACAAAATAGTTTTCATAAGCTTAACAGATAGATAAACCCGGCACAGTTACTGTTGTGTTGAAGGTTGATTTATTGCCGCTTTTTCGTAGATACAGTAATAGTGACTGAAATGAGAAACTGAAATATAGAAAGAAAAGAACAATGAGTATGACTTATTGTATGCTGGCTAGAATACTAGGCTTAATTCTCTATAATAACACAGCATGTATGTGTATGCATGTTCATGAACACATAAATATGCAGCATTATGCATTAAATCAGATTAAACTAATTCCCAAAAACATGACAAGATCAAATGCACTCGACAGTTATCTATTCATAAATGTCATTAAAATGATAATCTGTACAAAATATCATCATAAATTGAAAGCCAAATATGTTATGATTAATTTTACGTAGACAATGCTTCAAAATGATAGCAAGGATGGAGTTTGATAACGTCTGCAGCTCCACAATTTGACTTTCACCATTTTGTAATGTGAACTATTCTTTTTCTACAGGATTTAGCACATTAAACGAACAATACACATCAACACAGGAAAGTGGCCCCCAAGTGGTCAACAATAGAATTACACGATAGCCTAAAGGACCTCAAACCCACCTACAGGGACCAGAACACTATTCATAATTATGTTTTTATTTTTCAGAAAGCTTTGGAAAAGCCTTTCGCTGCTCTTACTGTATCCGTTTGTGTCCCTTACCTGCTAACACACTGCCCATTTTTTTCTCTTGAGTCCCCCACACCGGCCAATGTATTTCCTTAAGGCCCCAATTATTAGCCATTATTAGCACAAAAAAAAAAAAAAAAGATAGATAGGTCGACTGTGCTAAAAATGGACCAACCCGTCTGGCATTTTCCCCGAATGCCAAATCGCCAGTCCGCCCCTGACAACATATCCAACAAAATGGCAACCATTTTAATGCCCTGGGACATGTTCCCAAGATGTGATGTATCATCTATAAAGCTTACATATACTGTATTTAAGGTAAATTGTGCAAACAAATAGTTTTTGTCCACTTCCCATTCTATAGTAAAGTGACGTCTAGTCATGCGATGTGCTCAGCTCCATCTGAGACGGTGTGTGAGGGTATTTGCTTCACTAGAAGAGAGTAGAGAGGGGTAGGCAGGGGGGAGAGAGAGAGAGGGGGAGAGAAGTCAGTCAGTCAGTCAGTCATACTCTTTGAATTTGGCTGTCTGTACATTTCTAAAAAAAGAAGGTGCATGAGGCCTCAGCTGGAGATGACGTCCAGTAATACTATGTATTGCTGGAGCAGGATAGTGCATCATTCAGTGTTTAATTGCCTCTAAACTGTCTATTTGCAAGAGGAAATGAACATATTTGATTTGTCAGATTCTTGACTAAAGTCATTAAGAACAGGGTGAGTCACGGAAATTATGCTAATAGCTATTGATGCCACTTGATGATTACCAAATAATTAGATGATATAAATGCACTCACATCACCTCATTTGCATATTTTATTCAACGCTAGCTCATCAACCATCACACTAAGTGTATGCTGGTAAAATGCCTCGCTATCAATATCATTCGCCTCTCTCGCCTGCTACGGGCATTTCAAATTTGAAGTATCCGCGAGGTGGCTAGGCTACATTGCTTTGGACCGTACAGCCAGGCAGCCCCAAAAAGCACAGGCCTGTCAAGTCGAGTCAATTCCTTTCTCACTCTGTTCCTTTCTCAGGTGATGCGCGCACAAAAAGGACACCCATCTGCGGCCAGAACCCTAATGTCCTCTGTCAGCCGGCTGTCCCCACGGTGGCCGCGGCGACTCATCTTTCTGCTGACGTCCCGGTGTGGAGGAGTTGCCAGCCCCAGCATTCTAAAAGGCCTGCCGTTGCCCGGAGGCACGCTAACGCTGTGGTACCATGCACAGCGCAGGTGCGTCTCGTTGTGCAACCGGCTCCTCCTCTACCATTCAGACAGTGGCCACAACTGGAGGCCTATCAACAAGCGAGGGTTCTCGCCCCGTCTGGGGCTTTTCGCCAGTCGTTAATCCGTTTATGCTTGCTCTTTTCCCTTCCTCTCCACATACAGTTGGGCCACATCTGATTCATTCTATCTCAACATTCCCTTTTATGTTGTTCTAATTAATATGGTACGTCTTGGGCACACTTGCGGTAATTAGCATTGTTTTTAGCAGGCGACACACAGCAGATGGTGATTGAAAATAGGGATGAGTAGCTCAATCAGCCACCGTTTGTCTGTAGCCATTAATTATCTAGGAGAAGTATATGTTCATGGTCCCCAATGTTGATAGTTTGGGAGGAAGAAGAATACTGTCCATCTGTTGCTCATTACTCTTTAAAAGCACAAAGTGCTGCAACACAACAGTTGGAATAGGGAGCGTGTGATCGTAATAGCTCCGTCATGATCATCTCCCCATTACTCGCCATACAATAGACAACAGTCTCGATGACATATAAAGGCACTTTTGCTACTGAAACAGTTCTGGAGCCTTCAGGGATTCATGGAGATACTGTATATAATAACCCTGTCAGTGCTGGTCTTGTGACATAAGGTTAGAAGGTTCAAATCCACGGTTGAAGGCTCGTCTTAATATACTTCTCAAATTGATTACTTCAAGGGCAGTGATGTGGTAGAGGCCAAAAACACAATGATATACTGCACCAGAATGATCCTTTGGTATGATCCAATGAGAGCCATATGAGGTGGGAATCCCAGTTGTTAGCTCACATGACCGTCACGGCACCATGCCACAGGCCGGATTAAAGAAGCTGTCACTCTCTTTTGATGTCAACCGATGGGAGTTGCACCTCTTTGTCATCGGTTATGGGAATCATCACGATGACATGATATTTCAGGCGAAGGCGATTATTTAGCTACTTCCACCCATTTTGGCAAGACTCGTTGGTACTGGCAAGCACGGGTTACGCATGGCTAGAGGTCAAAGAGTGTAGACTTTGCCTGGTGACAAAGAGGGAACAGCACTGCTTATCAAATCTTCTAAAAATAAAACATAGGGAGGAGAGTGGAGGTTGGGGGCTCAAGCTGAGGAAGGTTTGAAATAAAACAGGAGAGAGAACTACGGAATCCAGGGACCTCACCTCGCCCGCTTCTCTCTCTGATGGCATTCCATCATCCACTAACAGTTCGCAAAATCCTGCTTCATATCACACACACACACACACACACACACAATTGTCCCCTACTCCCCAGTCCTAATGTTGTCACTTAAGTTATTTTTCATAGAATTATACAGGCAAATGATATAACTGGAATGCCAGTTTCACACTATTCACAAGAAAAAAAAAGTTCCTTCTGAGATGGATTTTTTCAAATGAATCATGTGCTTCCCTGAGAATAAACTGTTCCTGATACTAAATTACGGGTAGCATTACATGTTCCACCCCAGAGCCTTTAATTAACTAGTCGTGTGTAGCCTTATCTTATTTTCACAGATTTTTCTTCTTCCACCCTGACACTGTACGGGAGAGGTACAAATGTGTGAGAAATGCGTGAGAAAAGGTCAAGTGTTGTATTTTTATTTGAAGAGAATCTAAATCATCTAGATGTTGTTTGTCAAACATTATACTGCCTTAAAAAGGTATTCATGTCTTGAACATGTTATACATTTTCAATGTGACTGTGATTAGACTTCAATTTATGCCCAAGTTGAATTGGTCGATCCACAGAGCCCTTGAAGACAGTGTCAACCCTGATACCAGTGCTACGCAAGGAAGTGCAGGAAGGACGATGGCTACCCTGCAACTCTAAATAATATCACCTGTTTTGTCAGAGGGAACCAAAGCCGATCAAACCCCATTATCTGCAAGACTTCCACTTACCTTCAACCACAGTCCAGATAGGTGCTTATCTTACTGGTTAATATTTATTTTTTTAAACACATAACAGATAAAGTCGGCCATCCTATCATGACGGGAAGGGGAGGAGGGACAGGGAAAAGAAAGGGAATTGAGATTTCCTGGGACAGTTTCATTCTGTGGAAAGGGCAAGCAGGGAGAGACCTCCTGCTGGAATGCTGAGCCGAAATGAAGCCGGCCGCCTCTCTTTTCCTCCGGGGGCTAAATGGCAGCCCTTAATAAAAAAAACACAATCAGACCCCCAGTCTTAAAGTTTAATGCACATTCCTCCCATATTTCCCGTCACACCCACAGAGGAAAGGTTTGGGGGCTCCCAGCGAGACGTCCAGCCACGAGGCCAACCGGTGGCCGATACAACGATGCAGTCATCGCCGTCGTCCGTACTCCGTCTGCCAATTTGTGGACTTCAAATCAATTTGTCCCCTCAACATTATTAATTAACTTGCAGGGTCATGGTACGCAGGGCTAAAGTTGTGGACACTGACAACTAGGAGAATATATAGCATTTTCAGGTGATAGGAATATCAAAGAGGGGAAAGCTTAGGTCTAATTAAGTTCTTGGTCGAGACTTGTAGCTACACATGAAGACATTGATATGTTATATGCGTAGTCTTTCGTTTCATACAGTTTCATACAGTTACAGTAACCTAATGCAGATAGATGTAGCTTTGGGAAACCTAAGGTAAATGCTTACTACTACCGGCAGCATGGTGTCATGTCTACATTACTCATCTCATATGTATATACTGTACTCTATACCATCTACTCCATCTTGCCTATGACGTTCTGTACCATCACTCATTCCTATATCTGTATGTACATATTCTTTATCCCTTTACACTTGTGTGTACAAGGTAGTCGTTTTTGGAATTGTTAGGTTAGATTACTCGTTGGTTATTACTGCATTACTGGTTATTACTGTATTACCATCTGCTAACCATGTGTATGTGACAAGTACATTTGATTTACAACATTGCACCCAGTAACACAGGTGCAGTGGCTTCAGAGAGTAGTCACACCCCTTGACCTTTTCCACATTTTGTTGTTCGTCTGATTAAATAGAGATTTTGTGTCACTGGCCTACAAACAATACACCATAATGCCACGCAACGTGGAATTATGTTTTTAGACATTTTAACAAACGAATTAAAAATTAAAAGCTGAAATGTCTTGAGTCAATAAGTATTCAACCTTATGTTATGGCCTGAATAGCTTCAGGAGTAAAAATGTGCTTAAATCACATGATAAGTTGGCTGGACTCACTCTGTGTGCAATAATAGTGTTTAACATGATTTTTTTAATGACTAACTCATCTCTACCCCACACATACAATTATCTGTAAGGTCCCTCAGTTGAGCAGTGAATTTCAAACACAGATTCAACCACAAAGATCTGGGATGTTTCCGAATGCCTCGCAAAGAAGAGCATATATTGTTTTTTCCAAACAAAATGAACAGACATTGAATTACACTTTGGATGGTGTATCAATATACACAGTCACTACAAAGATACAGGTGTCCTTCCTAACTCAGTTGCCGGAGAGGAAGAAACCCACTCAGGGATTTTACCATGAGGCCAATGGTGACTTGAAAACAGTTACAGACTTTAATAGCTGTGATAGAAGAAAACTGGGAATGGATCAAGAACATTGTATATAATTAGTCCACAATACTAACCTAAATGCAAGTGAAAAGAAGAAAGCCTGTACAGAATAAACATATTCCAAAACATGCATCCTGTTTGCAATAAGACAAAAAACGAATTCTAACATTTGTGGCAAATTATTTTTATATCCTGAATACAAAGCACTATGTTTGGAGCAAATTCAACACATCACTTAGTACCACTCTTCATATTTTCAAGCATGGTGGTGGCTGCATCATGTTATGGGTATGCTTGCCATTGGCAAGGACTAGTGAGTTTTGTAGGATAAAAAGAAACGGATTAGAGCTAAGCACATGCAAAATCCTAGAAGAAAACTTGGTTCAGTCTGCTTTCTGACAGACATTGGTAGAAAAATTCACCTTTCAATAGGTGACCTAAATACAATAACCTAAAGCCAGGCCAAAGAAAGACTGGAGTTGCTTATCAATACAGCACTGAATTTTCCTGAGTGGCATAGTTACAGTTTTGACTTAAATTGGCTTGACAATCTATGGCAAGACTTGAAAATGGCTGTCCAGCAATGATTGACAGAGCTTGAAGAATTATTATATATTGTACAATCCATGTGTGCAAAGCTCTTAGAGACTTTCCCAAAAAGGCTCACAGCTGTAATCGCTGCCAAAGGTGATTCGAACATGTATTGACTCAGGGGTGTGAATACTTATGTAAATGAGACATTTCAGTATTTCATTTTCACTACATTGAAAACATTTCTAAAAACATGTGTTCACTTTGTTAGCTTGAGGTATTGTAGATGGGTGAGGGGGACAAAACGATTTAATAAATGTTTAATTCAGGCTCTAACGCAACAAAATGTGGTATACGTCAAGGGGTATGAACACTTTCTGAAGGCACTGCATTTCAATAGTCAGTGTTCGCATGGAGGGGTAGACTTCGAGGACACGCCATTACAGTCATGCAGTGCCGATTTTTAAATAGCTCACAGTGATGCTTGAATAACACAGTCTTACCAGGACAATGAGAGAGGAAGCAGGAGGGATGAGACGGTAAAGAAAAGAGGCACATGAAAGGAGGGTTCCAGGTGAGTTTCTTTCAAACACATTTCCCTTTATTGGCATGGTGAGGCTGATGAGAATTGCACATAAAAACAAAATTCACAAGAAAGTCATACAATAGGTAGAACCACAAAGGCATCGGTAAGGACTCGGCAGAAGGCAACGTGGATAGGACACAAACAGGTAACAACCCAAAGCAATACCCCCGCCCCCTCCCACCCCCCCTCTGCCCAACACACACACACACACACCTGCCTATAAACACACACATGCTCACACACACACACGCTCACACCATTGTCCTTCCAAAAGAAACATGATCACCCAACAAACGTTTAAGCAGTGGCAAATTCCTCAGTAGTTCACATTGTTAAAAAGTCTGACACAGTTGACATTTTGAGGACCATAAGGTGTTATAATATATTACTACTCTAGGCGATTTACAAAGCAGATTTTCTTTTTTATTACAATGATTAAAGCCACATCTATCAAATGGGACGCGACACCATTACCCAAGCGCTGTACATAAAATAAAAAATATGTTGAAATACAGGTGGACGGGGAGATTTCCCCACCACTGATTTTGCCTCTGCATCAAGGAAATTAGCTCGTTTTCATCTACACAAGTCAAACTTCATGAAAGGTGGCCTGTGATCAGCGAAGCTTTCATACAAAAGAGTTCTACCTCTTGCAATGTAGGCTGGTTTTTCTTGTTACTTAGCTTGCACTATAAACAGGATATTAATTGCACCAGAAAGCACAAGGTTACCTTTAATGTCACGTTGAAGGTGCTGTGGTATCTGGACTGTGTGGCAGCAGCGCCTAATAGAAAATGGTGCGGCTCCATGCAGTATTGAGTAGTTTCTCTAGGCTTATAAGATGTCATTCAAGTAGTGCCATTTAGAAAGGAGAGCCTGATATCCAAAAGTACTATGCGCTGTATCGGCTGTCATCATTTAATAGCCATGCGCGACACAGACAAATGTTTTGATGCTAGGATGCTTGTTGTTGAACACTACAGTTTTAACAGTGTGTTTTCCATGGTATTAGTTTACATTTGTACAGTTGCCACAATGTTCTACACAAACACACAGACCTGAACGTACACTAAATGGGCAAACACGAGTGTTGAGCAAAACATTCTGTAAGTGTTCTCTATTGGGTGATAAGGGTCATGTGACCATGCTAAGACACTGGAATGGAATCCCTGTATGTTGCCAGCGATTGGGTAATGGGTCAGGGTCCAAAACCACACAACAATATGAGCTAAAATACAACTTTGAAAAATAATTTATTGCTTTTTTATATACTTTTTCTTTCATTTATATTATTATTATTTTTGTAATTATTGTGAATAATGTCAATATTATTATCATCATATATATATATATATATATATATATATATATATATATTTTGTACATCAAATACAAGATTTTTTTAAATTCAGGAAAGAAAATTGTAAACTTTTGTTTGGCATTCACATAATCAAGCGTGTGGAGCAACGAAACAGATTTTTACAGTGTGGTACAACAAAAATACCTGGAAAATCATTTTATTGCTTCATGTTCTACGGTGTATAAAGGAAAATAATGTGGTAGACATTTTGTCATGGCTGCAAACCACTGTTGTGGAGACAGAAATCACTTGGACAATGAGCAGCATATCTCATGATGGGCCACTGTCGAGGAGATTATAATTGATTTTTTATTGTTTCTGAAAGGCATAGAATGTAATATTCCCACATTATTGTACACCTTACCCACTGATTGTAAGTGAAATAACAAAAATCAAATAAAAATATAAATAGCAAAAATGTGTGAGGTACACCATGTGAGATGGAGAGGATAAATATTTTTGATTCAAATATTAAAATAAATAGATAAATATGCACGGTTTATCCTGATTAAACAGATTAAACATTAGTAGTAGTCTTTTCTCACTGAGAGTAAAATTATCAAAACGAGAACCATAAAAAGCATTGAAATCAAAATGAATTGATATATATATATATATATATACTGATTGTTTCAGAAATATTATTAAAAATGGGGTTTGTTTCATTACAATCATGAAAAAACACGTTAAAAATGCATTTTATACTTGTTGTATACGGAAAAACACTGATTGAGAAACTTTATAAACAGATAAAACTATACATGGTTAACTTTTTTCCCCCAACAAAATAATTCTTAAAAAAGGAAATTTGTTCACATGCTCCATCAAAATGAGCCTCCTACACATTTTTACAATCATGTCATGTCCTCTAAACTTCATGTAGGTGTACAATATGTCTTACATCATTGTAATAACTACAGATCGACATTCTTTAATTGAGAAAATGTCTTCATCATTTTAAAAAGGCTGCATTTTACAGTGCATAGCTGTAACAAATAAAGAACTTTGTTTGATATGTACACAAAATAAAAATATTCCTTTTGATAATATCTGTATATACAGGGCTACATTTTTTTGTCCTGAAAATCTAGACAGCAACGTTATCTTGAGCCTCCAAGATACTCTTCCCTATACTCTCGTTAATAACGTAACACCACATCCCAAACACCAGATTTAAAAAAACAAAGAATAATCAAGGACAAAAAGAAAAAAAGACTGAACGAGCTGCACATGTTTCACCACTCAAAGCATAGTTGGGTTTTTGTAGTGCTTGGAGAGAAAAAAAAATCTCATGAATGTTTTTGTCTTTCACTGACTGTTGTACAGCAGTAAAGCACACACATCTGTGTACAGCGTTATGAGGATTCACTGGCTTTCCAGGTACTGTCTCTTCCCAGCTTCTTCAGCAGCTATGTTCATGTAAACGTTGTTTTTAATATACTTTTTGTTATATATATATATATATATATAGGTCTATATATATATATAGATTCCTCTTTATATACTCTCTTACATAGAGTGTAAAACTTCTCGTAGTCAAAGGACAGAAGCATTAGTGAGGTATCAAGACATCCCTCTTGGTAGACAGCGGCTGCTGGAGCACATGTTACCTTCTCAAGCAGCGCTGGGCCTCTCTCAGCAAGCTGTCAAAATCCATGGAGTCATACTTGCTTTTAGTGGAGGCTGGATCAAAGTCGTCAGAATGGGAATCTGAAACCAGAGATTCATTTTGACATCAGTGTTAAGCAACCTAAGTGGTCTCCTGTAAGTCGCCCCGGATAAGAGCGTCTGCCAAACGACTAAAGTGTATTGTAAATGTCTGGACACAAAATGTCGCTGGACACAAAATACCTGTCTCACAGATCGAGGCAAGTGGCACCTCTACATCAATCTCAAAGAACCCATCTGCATCTGTTACTTTTCAATAAGTCCCAAAGTTATCTGTACTCCCCTCCAATGTTCCATATCTCTCCTGAAATGAGGTCTTTAGACACAATGTTTACATGATTAAAATGCTCAGTGTGGAAAATAAAGCTTTTCCTGACACCGAGTGACCAAAAAAATCCCAAACTGAGCGAGTGGTCGGAGGCATCTATTTTGAATGGTCAGCGCGATAATAAACAAGTGTCTTATCTCTCGTGGCAGACAGCTTCACAAATGGGGCCCCCACACACAGGCTGCGGCAAACTTTGAGAGCTTGAGAAATGGGAATGACCATGGCAAGCTGGAGATGCCAGTCGTGATCTAATGCTATGGCCAAAGGGTGGATTGTGTCATGCCGCACACCTTGACGGATGAAAAATACCCACGCACACTACTTAGAACTAATGGACAGTGTCTCGGAAAACAACAATAAAAAAAAAATCGAGACGAGCGCGCCGGGCAAGATTGAGAGGAGGGACTGAGGTCGCTACCGCATGACATTATTCAAGTTCCCTTGCTTTGGACACTACGCTTTTCTCTTCTCTTTCTTTTCGCCTTCCCTTTTTCTCCTACTCCCGTCACGGGGCAGTTTGGGATAGCCTGAACTAGTTTTTCTCCCACAAAAAAAAGAGAGGAAGCAGAACGAAGGTCTTTCTTTTCATTCCGAGAGACTGATTAGCTGTCTTAGCGCTCCATGTCTTTTCTCAAGGACCTCGGAAATATACAATAATGCTTTCATTCCTTTCAAGAACATGTTATTTTTTCCCTCTGCCATGACCTACTGACCTCCCAGTGGCCCTGCATTACGCTAGTAAAACCAAATGCATGCTTTTCAACCGATCGCTGCCTGCACCCGCATGCCCGACTAGCATCACCACCCTGGATGGTTCCGACCTTGAATATGTGGACATCTATAAGTACCTAGGTGTCTGGCTAGACTGCAAACTCTCCTTCCAGACTCATATCAAACATCTCCAATCGAAAATTAAATCAAGAGTCGGCTTTCTATTCCACAACAAAGCCTCCTTCACTCACGCCGCCAAGTTTACCCTAGTAAAACTGACTATCCTACCGATCCTCGACTTCGGCGATGTCATCTATAAAATGGCTTCCAACACTCTACTCAGCAAACTGGATGCAGTTTATCACAGTGCCATCCGTTTTGTCACTAAAGCACCTTATACCACCCACCACTGCGACTTGTATGCTCTAGTCGGCTGGCCCTCGCTACATATTCGTCGCCAGACCCACTGGCTCCAGGTCATCTACAAGTCCATGCTAGGTAAAGCTCCGCCTTATCTCAGTTCACTGGTCATGATGGCAACACCCATCCGTAGCACGCGCTCCAGCAGGTGTATCTCACTGATCATCCCTAAAGCCAACACCTCATTTGGCCGCCTTTCGTTCCAGTACTCTGCTGCCTGTGACTGGAACGAATTGCAAAAATCGCTGAAGTTGGAGACTTTTATCTCCCTCACCAACTTCAAACATCAGCTATCTGAGCAGCTAACCGATCGCTGCAGCTGTACATAGTCTATTGGTAAATAGCCCACCCATTTTCACCTACCTCATCCCCATACTGTTTTTTATTTATTTACTTTTCTGCTCTTTTGCACACCAATATCTCTACCTGTACATGACCATCTGATCATTTATCACTCCAGTGTTAATCTGCAAAATTGTAATTATTCGCCTACCTCCTCATGCCTTTTGCACACATTGTATATAGACTCCCCTTTTTTTTCTACTGTGTTATTGACTTGTTAATTGTTTACTCCATGTGTAACTCTGTGTTGTCTGTTCACACTGCTATGCTTTATCTTGGCCAGGTCGCAGTTGCAAATGAGAACTTGTTCTCAACTAGCCTACCTGGTTAAATAAAGGTGAAATATATATATATTTTTTTAAATTAAACATTCCCCATTTCACTCTCTGTCAAGGGATGAATGGCGAGTGGAATATGGGAGCAACTGTACAAGCCCCACTCTGCATCTTAACCTCCATCATCAAATGGAGCAAATTACCTCTTATGGCCACACAGGACAGCATACATCTTGGTGGACTGACTGACAATTTAAACATCGATGCCAAAATGTCTACCCTCTTATTGATACTGGGACAATAGTATAGGTAGAGGATGAGAAAGAGAAGGATGGACCAGCCATGTTCTATTCTTGTTCTCAACATCGGCGTCTGTCGAGGGAGAAGCAGAGATATTTTTTATCAATTGTCATATTCGTCATCCGGCACCAAGTCCATCTGAACATCGAGTCCAGTCTTTCATGCGGATGAGGTTTCTTTTTCGGTGCATGCATGTGTAAGTTGTGTACCTTTTCCTCAGATGAATCGACTAGCTCTACCCGTGCTTTTATGTCGATGGCACTTTGTAGGGCTGCCGTCTTAAGAACCCGAGCCTCTGTCTGTCTTTGTCTATAAGTGTCGCACGAGGAAGAGATGGCTGACTATTAGTCAATCAGGCCTCCGCTGTCAGGCTCGTTTCTTCATCCCCCCCCCCTTCCCTCCCGTCAACCCTTCATCCTTCTCTCAGTGGATGACACGCTGCTAGGTACCACAGCGAGGTCTTTCCTCTGTTGAACGCCACAACAGCTGGCAACAGATGGAGGCTCACCCAGGAGGGATGGGCTGATGGGACTTAACCTTGCCCCCCTCCACCCCACTCCCCCTCCCTCTCTCCTTCCATCTACCTCTCTTTACCCTCCAAGAGGACCAGAGCATAAACTATACATCACTGTATATAGGGTATCAAAACAAATCACAGATAAGCTTTTAAAGAATCTTGCGCTCATCTTTCCAATTACTTGTGCATTGACTAAGTAGAAAGATAGAGGCTTTGAGCAATGGAATGGAAGAAGGCCTCCCGATTCCTTGAGATATACTCCTATATGGGTGGCGGTAAAAGAGCAGTTCTATTCCTGGACTGGTACGTAGAACCGTGATGCCTCGAAGGTGAATTGTAAAGCTTGGGGGTGGTGGTGGGGGGGTCTGGGGGGGGTAAGGGTAAATATATGCTCTTTCATTTTAAAAGGCGTCACTTGAGCCTATTTCTTTCAACAGCTTCCCCCTCCATCCCTCCCTTTGACAGTCCGCCTGTATTGGCCGTGGCTCCGGGGTTCTCCCGAGCAACAACAAAGCAGAACTTACCCAAGTCTGTATAATTCGATTTGCAGAACTGCTTTTGTCCACCGAAGCACAGCTCGAACTGGGGCTCGTTTGACCGGCGCAAGGTGTGTCCGTTTTCAAGGGCAGCGAAGGCGTCACAAGTGTAGCGGTAGGTGATGAAACCAAAATTGTCCCTGCAGTCGGGAATAAAAAAACGACGTCAGGGCCTCCTCTGTTAGTGGACATCCACACTATTTATTTATACAGTAAAATGTATCTGTAGGGCTCTTTGTAGGCTAGGAACAGATAAGATGAATAAAACATGATTGGAATGCATACAGCTCCATCCCGCCCTGCGTCTCCACTCGACATTGACATAGAAGTCGATGCAAAGCCCTGAAAGAGATGATGCTTTTCCGTGTTCCACCTAACCCAGATGGTAGGAATGAATGGACACAATGTATCACAATGAATCCTATTACCTCCCTATATAGCCAACACACACGCATGCACGCACGTCACACGCGAACACCGTCCCGGGGCCTTACCCGTCATCTCTCAGGTTCACGGCACACTCTTCGATCTCGCCGAAGACTTCAAAACGCCGCTTTAGCTCGGTTCGCGTGCTGTCGGACCTCAGTCTCCCCACGTACACCACCCGTCTCTCCTCCTGCTCATTAAAGGATAGAAAGAGAGAGGGAGAGAGATAAAGGAGGAGTACTTCCCTCTCGTTCATCCTGTTTCCTTCCCTTCAGGTTCACTCGGTGGCCGTAATGAACTACTCGGAACACCCGGTGGCGAGCGCTGACGTGAGGCCACCTTTTTGTTGCTCCCGTCTTGTTTTGTTCCTCCTTGATTGGTTGGAATGTGCTAAATACCTCCTCTTATCCGATAGGACAGAGAGGCTTTAGCGATCGTCTTATCTACCTGTTCGTTCACTTGTCTTTTCTGTCTTTGTTTCTGGCCCATATTGAACCGTATATCTTTTTTCAATCCAGTGACAAATATCAGAAGGAAGCCTTTTCTCTTTCCATAGCTCCTCCTCTTTCCATAGCTCCTCCTCTTTCCATAGCTCCTCCTCTTTCCATAGCTCGTCTGAACATGAGTTAATGAGTTGTTTATGCCATACAGTAGGCTCCAGTTAATATGCCATTTAGAGAAACCTGTACGAAACACCATCAGGAGCAACAGGAGGCCGGGGAGTGGTGGGGGGGGGGGGTCACACAATGTTCCTCGAACCACAAAGGACACAAAGGTCACAGCGGCATAATTTTGGACCTAAAGCACGAGGCTGCAATCATGTTTTTGGGAGCAATTTAATTGCGTCTGCTAATCATATAATGTAGAGCCAGCTTTAGGGCTATGTTGTATCACTGGTATTATTTACTTATTCACTCATTTACTTGCCATTACTGGGGCAAGTCTATTGGGATCCATTCAAATTTTGAAAGCTACCTCAGGCCACTGGTAACTTATACATGTAAATCAGTTGCCTGGTACTAAAACTTAAAGTTCACCTCCGCAAAGAAGCTAAACTAAGGCTCTGTCCCAAATAGCACCCTGTTCCCTATGTAATGCACTACTTTTGACCAGAGCGCTATGGCCCCTGGTCAAAGGTAGTGCACTATATAGGGAACAGAGTGCCATTTGGGATGCATCCTCAATGGCAAGACATAAGTGTTATTTTTCTCTGGCTCTTCTTCACATACAGTTTGCGGAACTAGTCATTTAATTCCTGACAGCTGATAAATATGCCGGCTTTCCAAGATGGCACCCAAGGTAGAGTCCTGCATCGGGTCTGATATCCACAGGTCCCTATGTTTGACCAGCAAAAGAAGCTGCCGGGTGGAATGACAATAGTCTTTCAACCCGCGGGTCGGCTTGCGGTTCAGAACAATTATACTGCAGGTAGGAAACAATCAAGGTTTTTTTTTTTACGAACCCATGACCATGTTGTTTGGCACTGTGTCGCAAATTCCATTCGGTGAATGGTAAGGCAGACAGGCTACCAGCCACACATGCAGCGAATCAGGGAACTGTCCATTATATGTGTGGTGCTGAAACACAAAACCGGTAGATGGATACACAGCCTGCAAAGCATATTTGTTTACGATAGGCTAATTCAGTTGATTATCAGTTAATAATCCAGGCTGCATCACATCCGGCAGTGATTGGGAGTCCCATACGCCGGCGCAAAATTGCCCCAGCTTCGTCCGGGTTTGCCCTGGGTAGGCCGTCATTGTAAAAAAAAAATAGTTCTGAACTAACTTGCCTAGTTAAATAAATAAAAAAATATAAATCATCTTATAATGTTAATTCAGGTTTTCGTTCATTTAGACCATATCAAGTTTAAACCTGTGTGGCTGTTAAAAGTTAGAGTATAGCAAACTAAATAAATCTATTTTTGCAGCCTATATTCGATTCTGGGAATTGTTGATTTAAGTTTCAATTAAACTTTTTGAATATCTAAACAAAATTGAATGCAAAGGTTTTGTTATGTCGGTTATAGACTTTCTGGAGGTAAGATGGCTAATGAAAATGCCCTTTTCTTCAGAACGATTGAGTTGTCAATATGCTGCATCTCATTGTGAAAATAAAATATATTGCTCTTTACTAATGGCATGGTTTTCTTTTATCCAAATGTTGAATAGACACGCAGACAAATGAAGTCATCGTATTTTTTTTAGAAGTTGATATTTGTCGGGTCACGGATCGGCTCTCAGAACAATTCTATGCCGATGGGTTGGGTTGTGGAGGAAAATCTGTCCTGATGTCGGGTATCGGGTGAAGCTCAGAATTGATGTGGCCGGCATGGGGCGGGTGCGGCTCAACAAAAACTGCCCTGTGCAGGACTCCACCCCAAGGCTGGCAGTCAGTGTACGTGTGTGTGGCCCTCACATCCGCTTGCCTCCCAAACCTCTACTGACAGCTTGGCTTTGCTGCCCATAACCGTCTCGTCTAAAGCTGTGCGTGTGTGCATTACTTGACATGTGCCTTTATCAGTCTCTGTTAGCATGTTCCAAACGAGTGCAATACTAAACAGAGAGAGGGGTTGAGAATTGATATTCATCCCACTTTGATTCAATTCAAAACTAGATCACTGGAAAGATTCCTTATTTGAAGTGTACATTGCCTTGGCGGTGAATTTCCCTTTTTATCCCTCCTCCCACTCTTGCCGTTTCTAACATGTGCCCCTGTGGTGTGATTAATTAGAACTGACACCGTTCCCAGATGCCGGAGACTTTTAAAAATACACAACCTGGAGATAAAGAGGAAACGAGTGGAGCCCTGAAACATTCAGTGACTCACTTTGCATGTATTCATTCATTAGAGAGGAACAGTAGGCAGGAGGCACGGCCACGGGCCCACAACTGTCTGCCCTGTCTAGGTAGTGAGACAGCGATGGGTACAGCTGGGAGATATTAATGCCAGGCTGCTGTTAGATGGAAGGATGAGAGAGAGAGAGAGAGAGAGAGAGAGAGAGAGAGAGAGAGAGAGAGAGAGAGAGAGAGAGAGAGAGAGAGAGAGAGAGAGAGAGAGAGAGAGAGAGAGAGAGAGAGAGAGAGGTTGGGAGTGAGAGAGAGAGAGAGAGAGAGAGAGAGAGAGAGAAAGGCAGAGAGAGAGAGAGAGAGAGAGAGAGAGAGAGAGAGAGAGAGTGGTTGGGAGTGTAGAGAAAGGCAGAGAGAGAGAGAGAGAGAGAGAGAGAGAGAGAGAGGAGAAGAGAGAGCGAGAGTGGTTGGGAGTGTAGAGAAAGGCAGAGAGAGAGAGAGAGAGAGAGAGAGAGAGAGAGAGGAGAAGAGAGAGCGAGGGTGGGTGGGTGGGAACGTAAGGAGATAAGCAGAGGGAGAGAGAGAAAGATCAGAAAAGAGAGAATATAAGAAGAATGACAGGGGAACTCACTATTGCTTTTTCACTTTGCCTCTCCCTCTGCTCGGCCCTCTGGGACTCCCTCTTCTGGTAGTCCTGGCGATACTCCTCCCGCTTCAGACGCTCGTGTTGGTATTCCTCGTAGCTGTCGTACCTGCGGAGGGACCAAACGAAACCCATCACTTTCACTGTCCTCCACCGCCCTTCCAACATCCGCCCTTCCATTTGACGCCAGCAGTTATGAAGCGTATCGGCAGAAAAAAAAACACCAACGAGATGGGCTAAATTTCTCAGAGGGGTCGGGAGACAAACAAACGCATTAATAAGAAGATGCCTCCTCCCCGCTGTTAAGGTTATGGATCCCACAGGAGGCCCGCGGGAGATGGTGGATAGCGGTAGAGGCGTACAGTTGGGAGTTGGGCAGCTGCCACTGTCAGCACTACTTGACGTCATTACTTTCTGCTTAGTTAGGGCTTCGTCCGGAGGGAAAGAAGTGCAACTTTTCTCTCTCAACTTCCTCGTCAAGATTTGTCCATGCATTGGAGAAGATGGGAAGAGTTGGGGATTTCCTGGTGTCGTTTGGCTCATCAATAGCAAATCATTTTGGAGCGAGGAGTGACTGTCAACATTTTACACTCCCTGTGTTTGTGCATAAGGACATTGTACAGGGGTTCCACAATCCTGCTGGTTTTCAAACAATTCATGTTGTTGGTTAAAAGGCAAGGATGAAAACAAGCATTAACTGCAGGGACTGGATCATCAGACCAGAGCTGTTTACCCCTGGTTTAGTGTAAGGGAATGTGGTGGACCCTTACCTTGGCCTGCGGCTGAGGGGGGATCTGGACTGAGATCGAGACTGCGAGTGAGGGCTTTTGTGGGTCCTGGATCGGTAAGTGCTGGAGTCCATGTTGTGACGAACCCTGCAAAAAACGGAATGCACATTAATCATCAAGATATCATCCAGGATATTTAAAAAATGTGTGCATATCTGAAATGCGTATCTCGAAAAACAGATAATGTTGTCTAGACATGCCAGTCACTGTACCTTGGCATCCCTAAATCATAGCCTTTTCTTGCAAGATGACAGACAGTCACAGTGTAAAATCTAACCATAAAAAAAAACACATAACCAAAAGTCCAAATATATTCTGCTAATTGTTCTTAACACATTTTCCTAGTTCTACTGAATTTGACTTGCTAGACTCTGCTTCTGCACAGTGCAGCTGGGAGATGTTCTCACCTTTTCCCCCCATCAGGGCCAGTATATACATGCTCCTCGTATCTATGTTAAATGAGGGGAAGGTCCTTAGGCCCTGTGGCCTAACTCTAAAGCTAGTAGCCCTACACAGAGTACACGCTCTCATTGCTTAATTATTGAACAGATGCTGAAGAAGGCAGACTTGGATGATCGAGGGAGAGAGGCTAGGCAACGGTCAAACGTCCACAGAGTTAAGGAAGACGAGAGTTTGGAAAGAGAGATGGGGAGTCGAGAGGATTTGAGAGAGAGAAAAATGGATTTGTTGCAATTGTTTCCCTTCGAGTTCTTGAGTGAGCTCTTGAGATTGAGGTACTTTTACCCCGGTAAACTTAGTCATCACCTTTTATGTGGTTATTTTTTCCCCCGTTTTTCTTCTTTCAAGTACCAACCCTGACATCCTTAGAAACCTTGTGACTTTCTCTGTGTACTGTATCACGAGGTTGGTGATAGTCATCCGAGTGAGTGATTTATCAAGGGTAAAGGACTTCAAAACAGAGGTCAAAGCTAACCTCCATTGAGAACCTTTCATTAACCCAGCAAACAAACTTAAACTCACTTATGAGCTTGAGGGAGGTGAACGAAGAGTCTATCCAGTTTGCAAGGCACTCAATGCAAACTCGCTGATAAAGTCTCCTTATATGTGTAGTCCTACTCGGTACCTATAACCCTTAAAAATAAAAAAAAACATACAGTACCCACTCTGCTCCGATCAAAGGGAACCATGGGAAATGTAGTTCTCTCGAGCTGCTGTGATAATACACACTGTTTTCAGAGGGGGGGGGTCCAGAAATAAACTCACTTCCCAGATTTGGCTTTCATCTTCCGGGACAAAGGGGGGTTCGCCTGGCGCTCAGCAAAAACAACAGCTGCAGCTTAAAACAACATGCACTGCATCAAACAGAGATCCCAGGAAAACAGAGGAGGAGATGAGAGAGACAAAACCTTGCCATGGGAAATGAGGCTTTGACAACGTTGAAGCAACCAAAGCCCAGCGCCTCAGTCGCTTCATCATTTTCCTAGTTGCCTCTTTCTCAGATATACCATTTTGATAGCACATGACTAACACACCAAACCTCCTTGTCTGGTATTTCCCAGTGGAACTGTCGGTCTGTAAGTATCAAGCTTCTCATAGTAGGAGTGCTGATCACGGATCAGTTTAGCCTTTTAGAGCATAGTGAATAAGATTATGTACATGAGGGACCTGCTCTGAGATCTGCACTTCTACTCTAAGAAGAGTGATACATACAGCCTCTGCTCTATAGTAAAGTCTATAGAGAGAGTTGAGCTTGGCTAGCCTCATTACACCAGCCAATTGCAATCCACTGTCCAGTAGTCAAGCCAGTAAGGATTCTCCCTGACCCTGCCACACTCTCCTATTGTTAAAGCCTATTTCCTGTGGAATATAATGAGTCTCCCCAATGTTTTTAGCTCAAGCTGGGAATGCTGAAGCAGCTGAAGCTGAAGGAGGCCCCATACTGGGAGACTGAAGAGACTCAGAGCACAGGGCCTATCCTCTACTGACACGTCTCTGACAGCTGAGGAGGCCTGTTGACACGACTGAGCTGTCCACCCCCTGCCGGGAACACTGTCAGAGCCGCCCACAACCTTTAGGCAACGCTCAAACAACGTTCAAACAACAGAGGGGAAATGGCACCCAGCAGGAGGGAATGAGTTGGCTGTGTTCCGATATCCACACTGGCATACTACTTAGAATGAAACTATTGGGCAAGACGTAGTATGGACATGGGAACCTAGACACGGTGAGAAGAGATTGAGGCTTTACTCACCTGGAGGAGAGGCGTCCGTCGGGTGAGCTGGAGAGGGAGCGCCTCCGGTGGTGGGAGGAGGAACTGCGGGACCGGGAGCGAGAACGGGAGGAGGGGGAGCCCGAACGGGGCCAGACAAAGTGTCTGGGGGAGAGGAGGAGGGAGGAGAGGGGTGAGACGGAGCCCCGTGAGGGGGAACAGCTGGACGGCGAGCAGGACGGCGAGCAGGACTCGAAAAGCATTTCCAGGGGGGTGCCCTCCCAGGGGTAGAGGTAGCGCCCCTCCACGCCACGGTCCTGGAGCTCAAGTTCCTCGTGGAAGGGCGGGGGACCCGGGTGCAGGTACCCAGTAGAACCAGAACCAGGGAGCTTGCAGTAGTACTCGTCCCCAGCAGGGTTCTCCTCGGACTCCTGCGGGGCGACAACCTTCTCCCCTCCTCCCTGCCCCCCCTCCTCCACCACCAACTCCCCCCCCTTCTCATCCTGGCTGTAAATGGCTTGCTGGGGGCGGCCAAAGTGCTTGTTGAGCTCCGCCCGGATCTCCTGGTCTCGCAGGGGCTGCTTCCTGCTGGTGGAATGCTGGTCCCCATCTAGGGTCTGTGGTGGGGGTGTTCTTGTCTGGGTGGTGGGGGTCCGGTCCTGTCCCCGAGCGCCCTGCCCCCGAGCCTCCGTAGCCACAGGGTAAGAGCTCTGCTGCAGCTGCTTGGCCAAAGAGGATGAAGATGTAGGAGAAGATGTAGAAGAGGAGGAGGAAGAAGAAAAGGAGGAGGGTGGCATGGCTGAGTCCTTACATTTCACATGCCTGTCCTCCGCCATGACCGGATTGGGCATCAGAGGGGTTGTCGTAGTAGTCGTCATGGTAACAGTAGCATAAGCTGCGTTAGCCGCATTAGCGTCAGCGTCCCGTTTTGTGCTGTCCGCCGGCGACTGACAATAGTCGTGGTCGCTGAAGCCGCGGGGCTCCTCCTGGCAACCCCCTGTCGTTGCGGTGACCACCGAGTTGGGGAGGGCAGTGGACGCTTTGCTCAGCTGGGCATACAGTTCAGTCTGCTCGGGGCCCTTCCTGGAGGGACCCCCACCTAGGTTCGGGGTTATGGCTGGGGGGCCGCAGGGGCCCGCCTCGCTCAGCCGAACCCTCTTGCACGCCAGGGCAGACGAGGAGCATGAAGACAACTTGGTTTTGAGTGATGCTTTGAAAGGGTTCTCTTGACTGGCTTTGTGGGGGGGCGTGGTAGGTGGTGTCAGACCTGGAGAGAGAGAGAGGAAGAGACAGAGAGAGGAAGAGCGAGAGGAAGGAGAGAGAAAGAGAAAGGATTGATAAGAGAATGGAATTATAATGCATTCTACCTCTCCACCTACACCCCCCTCCATTTCCACTCCCCACAACCTGTTTATAGACAGTGGGATAAACACAGGGGCTTGATTAAAATATTCACTTTCATTCCCGCTCCTAATCCTGATCCGTATTTTATTGCAATCTTGACAGATTCATGTAATGCTCTGTGTAACTTAATATGGTGGAGCTGCTACATGGCTCGGTTACCTCCGCCATCTCTCCCTCCCTCCCTGACCTTGGACAATCCCTTGTTCAGGAAGAAGAGAAAGCCACACATCTGCAGCGGACAACTAGAATACATCATCCTTCGAAAATATATAGCATCTCGACTTGAACCCTCGAATGTAGCCTAAAAATAGCAAAGACCTTTGGCTTCAGTTTTGAAAATCTATCACAAGTCTCCTATAGCTCAGGCTCCCTCTTTCTACTGCCAGTCAAGGTAGCGAGATATGTCAGTATTCGGAGGTACATGTTGCTATGGCGTGCCACTGTGCTGTCATACGATAGTGTCGGCTTGGCGCGAGGGAGATGTCTGACTGGTAATGGAAGCTCACTGTCTGCCGGGGTAATGGGTTGTCATTCTTCTCAGATCCCGCCTGCCTCTCCGTGACTCGTGCCGAACCTGACCCCCCCTTGACAGATTTACAGGCCGACAGATGGCAGTTATATGGGACTTCCTGAGATGGGTCTGCTTTATGGCACTGTTAATGCACACACACAAACAACCAGCGCTAGGTAGGCAGTCCCTTTCCCTCTCTCTTGTCTCTTCCCCTTCCTTTCTCCCTGCCGGTCGTCCTCTCTGGATCAATCTCTCTGTCTCTCTCTGTCTCTCATCATCTCGCTTTCTCTCACCGCCTGTCTTGCTCTTCCAGACTAATACACAGACAGACAGCCACACATGCACGTTCACACGGACACAGGCACACAATAACCGCGAACGGCCTCCCTCTCTGGAATGTATATTAGGCACTTTGAACACCTACGCTCCCTGTCTTTGCACATTTTCATGAACGCACATTACTCTCCGTCGCAGTGAATTGGACCAAGTGACAGCTATTAGTTTGAAATCCAGTGTAAGAGTATTTGATGGGACGGCTCGGAGTCAGAAAAGAGAGAGCGGGAGAAAGACACAAAGAGAGAGGAAGAATGAGAGAGAGAAAGAGCGAGACTGACACGTAACAAGTTGAGTTTCGGGGCCATTTCCTGAGTTTGGGCCGTCTAATCCGACCAGCTTATCATCTGGAATTATTATCTGGATTTGACATTAAACCGAACCGCAAACCGCCGTCCCACTTTAACAGTCAGACGTGCAACGTCGATAGAGACACAGAGACTTGATGCAGCATTTCAGAGAGAGAACTGAGAAAGAGGGCTTATGTTTATCATTACGCCAACAGAAAAGAGCGATGAAAAGGGAAGGGTGGTGCCTGAGGAACTTCTGATTCGCCAATGCGCACTAGGGTCCTAAACTAGGAGCCATTAGCGCTGTCGAAAATAAATCAGAATTCGATAAATATGCGCCTCTCAGTCAAACCGGTTGGTGATGGATGCTCGGCAGACACAAACACTTAACATATAGCCATTTTTTGTTGTTGTCTCTTTCTTATTTTTTCCCCCCTAATCTGTTTCTGTCCGGACTGTAAATTGCGAAGAGACTTCCAACCGAATGACTCTGACTCGGGGCTTAAAGAGTTGATCCTGCGGTAAGCCATGCAAATAGCAACACATAGACCCAAACCCCAGTGTCATGAGATACTGTAATTAAAGACAACACAGTGCAGAGTAAATCTATTAGTGAGAGGAGATTAGTCCTTCCAGTCAAATCTGTGGGCTCGTTCGGAGTAGTGGGGTTGCCTCAGGTTTACCTCAGTGACAAAACAATAACAACCAAGGGCCTAGGCCATAGCAAAAAGATGCTAGAGTGTACGGTTAGCGGTTTATAATCATACTATGACGACAACTCAGGCTTCTCCTTGTATTATTACTAGTACTACTACTAGCACTACTACGCCTACTACTATCATCACTACTGATAATAAAGAAAGCATTTTTCACCCCATGTCATGGAAAAGTTTCCAGCTGAAATGTTTATCTACTACTGGCCTACTATTACAACTCCTAATAAAGATATAAAAATGTCTCTCCTTGCCACGGAACATTCCCTGTCCTGAAGGTGGCCCCTCCCCCTTTGGCTTAGCTCCTTTCGGTTATCAATTAAAGAAGCATAATCTCCAGATCTACTCAAGCGGGGGCCATTGAGCAGACATTAACTCAAGGGATCACAGGGATTTCATCCCCCCCCCCGTTTCTCCATATCCAGCGCTCCCGAGTCGCTTACCGCACGGGACTAGACTAATCCTAAAGCGGAAGGGGCTCAATATCCACAAGTTTTTCCCTTCTAATTGCTTTTCCCTAATATCTAATCCCAAATCTGCAAAGGGCAGTGGGGTCAGAGTTTGTCTTTATTAACTATGCCTGGAGCAGGAGCACAGGGACACGAGGAGAATGGGACAGGGTTTAGGTCTGCTGTCAGAGGCACACCCACACGCAGTAAAAATCAAGAAATATGAACAGTTTGATTGCTCCACAGCTCTTAATTCCCATTGGGTGTCCCCTCTGACCTCTGATGCTCATATACACACAGGATTAAATGGCAAGTGGATCGAGGTCAATTGGAGGATCCCTCATTGGTGCATTGGTGTCCCACAAATGTACACCCTCTCCAACACAGGAGATGGCACCTATTGGTCCTCGTTCCCAAACAAAACGTCACCTTGCGTGTCGGGGCGTGTCTGGTGTGTTTACATCGTGGGCCCTTTATTTTCCAATCTGGTAAATGAATACCAAAAGGCAATACATTGTGAAGAAGAAGAAAAGGGCATCCATTTTGTTTTTATTGACCTGGGATGATTAATCTCAGGGAAGGAAGGGGGGGGGGGTACTGAAATAATTACCTGCATAATTCACATTCATACACAGAGAGAAACAGAGAGAGACAGACAGAGAGAGAGAGACAGAGGGAGACATAGGGAGAGAGAAGAACTGCTGAAGCCTGGTGTTTTAGCTTTGGCTGACATTCTCTTCGTCTGGCTTTTAATTACCTTTTGTCTGTAGCTTCTCACCGACACACTTAATGAATAAGTATAGAATACACAGAGATAATGACAATAATACTACTAAAAATCACCCCGCGTTGACCCCGTTTGGAAAATGTCATCCTTCCCATAAATACCAAGCCTTAACATTGGACATTACCTTCCCATGTCTCTAATCAAATTACCAGACTGTCTGACGGAAAAAAAAGAGACACAGATAATATCGGTCGAAACTGAATTACGTGGCAAAACCAATTAAAATAATAATAATGACATCAATTGTCTGTGATGTATTGGTGAGCATCACAGTCAAAGAGCATTAAGATCGAAACGAGAGAGAGAGAGAGAGAGAGAGAGAGAGAGAGAGAGAGAGAGAGAGAGAGAGAGAGAGAGAGAGAGAGAGAGAGAGAGAGAGAGAGAGAGAGAGAGAGAGAGAGAGAGAGAGAGAGAGAGAGAGAGAGAGAGAGAGAGAGAGAGAGAGAGAGAGAGAGAGAGAGAGAGAGAGAGAGAGAGAGAGAGAGAGAGAGAGAGAGAGAGAGAGAGAGAGAGAGAGAGAGAGAGAGAGAGAGAGAGAGAGAGAGAGAGAGAGAGAGAGAGAGAGAGAGAGAGAGAGAGAGAGAGAGAGAGAGAGAGAGAGAGAGAGAGAGAAAGAGAGAGAGAGAGAGAGAGAGAGAGAGAGAGAGAGAGAGAGAGAGAGAGAGAGAGAGAGAGAGAGAGAGAGAGAGAGAGAGAGAGAGAGAGAGAGAGAGAGAGAGAGGCAGTATATTAACTCTTCACAGAGAGAAGAAGGGGGATCTGCCTAATAAACCCAAAGGAGATTGGAAAGCTTAATCAATAGCGAGGCATATAAAAAATGTCACCGTGTGTCCTAGTCCTTCACCTTGAACTCTAAACTTTTATGAAACTATCAAGATGGTGTGAAAAGCCTTGAGGCAGTGACTGCAATTTAACCCCTAACTGGCTTAGTGAGAGAACTGGGGTTTTCCATTATACCACTACAAAGCAGGGCGAGCTTCTCTGTCATTTTTGTGAATATTTGCATCAATCCCCACTCCTTCATATATGGAAGATCTTCATTCATACATTTCCTGAAAACACATGAAATGCTTACCTGGGGTTCCAGAGATCTCCACACTCAATGTGCGTTCAATGGATTTGCTCTCAAACGGTGATCCCTTGTGGTCACTGAGAGACAAACGAGATTGAACACAGCATTTTACACCACACAGGAAAACGTGACTTAAATAAAAGGGCTTTGTGATCTTAGAAATGGAAATGAGAGTTAACAAAATGCCTCATTCTTGGTGCTAATTCTTTGTCTTTGTTCTTTTTTTGTTGTTTTCTGGTCTATGTAGAATGTTGAAAAACTCTTGCACTTACTTTGGAGACTCTGGGGTCAAAGGAAGTGGCAAGGTGGTTGGTTTGGCTGCAGAACACAAAGGAGCATGGGTAATTATTTAACTAGATTAGATAACAAGTTGAGGCAGAAGAGATCAGGTCCAAATCTGCAAATTGATCTCAGATTCGGGCATTATGTTACAAAACCCAACCTAGTACGATTAGAAATATGCTCTCTTGCTCTTGGTTTAGAAGAGCAAATAACCAATAGGCTTTCTCTATTGACCCTGTCCGTTTGTTTTGGTTGACTGTTCACTCTGTGAGGCAGGATGAAGTGATGGCATTGGCACATGTGTTCAGAGTACACCGTTCGACCCAGATATCCCATTCAATACAAAAAATGAAAACTACGAAAAACAAAATAGAAAACGGCACAAACAGTACACATGGCAATGGGAGGTGGTGATCCCTCCCTCCCTCCCCCCATGAAGTAATTGTCGCATGCATTTGGAACCGAAAGCAGAGGAAGAAAGGAGAGTCGAAGAAGCTTGTGCAGTTGCCTGAGGCTCTGGCTGTCTCCAACTGCAGCTAAAGATTGAAGCTCAGTTAGACATTAGAGCAGTACTCTGCCGAGACTAGCTAGGTAGACATTCAGAACACTCAGCTTGATCCAGCCAGATAGTGGTTGATTTAACAGATGCCATAATGTATCAACACGTAACACCCCTCTCCCACCTCCCCTTATGTCAATCTTGAGACAATGGTCTGTACCAATTCGAAAGAATACATTTTGGAATAGATGGTACATCTAGAAATGTATTTGCTGTTCTCGGAGTGATAGCTAGCGTCAAATTAGCATAGGGGTTAGTGTGTAGTCAAACTGGAAAGTGGTTAGAGCAGGAGAGGGAGAAAAGAGAGAGAGGGCGGGGATGCAGCGATGATTACCTAACAACAGGAGGCCCTGGTCATCGGGGTGCCTGCAGACTGCCTGCATGTGTAGGTGCTGCTGCCCTTGTGTGACGGAGGGAGTGGGGTCTGGAATTCTAGAATCTGGGAAGAGTGGGCATGGCAGGCCCAGTGAGAGCGCCATGGGGCTGCCCATGGCATCATCATCGCGGACCTCCTCCCCGAAACAGCCAGCCTGCTCCACCAGGCCAACCTCCGGCCAACCCAAGCCCAGCTCCAGCCCCAAATCTAGCCCCTGGTCTGACTGGCTAACCCAGCTGCCTAGGCCTAAGCTCTCGGCCAACAGGGGGTCCGAATCAGGCTCCTTGGCCTGTCTGAAACCCCAGCTGCAGGGATTGATATTGACAGTGCCTCTGTACTTCTCCTCCACCTCAATAGCCTGGCTGGGACACTGATCCCTCTCCAGGACTCCAGAGCTCATTCTTGATGAACTGCTCTTGCGGGGCTGAGGGGTAGTAGCGGGCAGGAGCAAGTGGGCCCGATAGCTGGCGGGCCTCTGCTTGGAGGTCAGCAACTGGCTAAGCAACGGATGCCCCGGCTCCTCCTCTCTTTTCTTTATGGTCACTGTGATGTGCCTACGCGCTGCCGCACCACGGCCATGCCCGCCCCAGCACTCGCTAGCCTGAGTGGCAGTGCCCACCTCAGGGCAACGCCCACAGCTGCCTGTCTGACCCGTCTCTCTAGGAAGGAGAGAATAAGAATGCATGTACCTAATGAACCTAGCGGCTGCCAGGCGCCCCGCGTCCACCGCAGGCTGCGGACCTGGCGGCCTTCCTTCTTCACTGGACGGCCTGCGCTCCAGTTTGGGGCGGGCATGGCCACTGCCGTTCCTACGTGTTGGGGGGACAGGAGCGGGTGCCGCCGCGGGTTCGGACTGTCCCTCAGTGCCACCAGCCCCATGAGCGCAACGACGCCACTTCCCAGCCCCCACACCAGCCACACTACACTCGCCAGCAGCCCGGCTCTCACCTCGCTGGTGATGCTGCTGCTGCTGCTGTTGCGACACGACGGACGACGAGGACGACTTCTTCTTGGAGGCGATAGAGGAGGAAGAGGAGGAGAGGGAGGAGAAGGAGGAGGTGGAGGAGGAGGACGGCGACGAGGAGGTGGAGGAGGAGGCGCCCAGCAGGCCGCCCTTGTCTTTGCCACCACCCCCCCAGGCGCTCTTGGCGTCGCTGGCTTTGGTCTGGAGGAGGATGTCGTCGGTGGCAGTCAGGTACTTGAGCAGCTCGGTGCACGGGCGCCTCACTAGACGGCTCTGCTGCGGACAGCCCCCCCTCGGCTTGCTGTTCCAGGAGATCTCCGTCTGCAGGGGGAGGTAGAACGAAAGAAAGAAAAGAGTTAAAAGAGAATAAGGAAGAGAGAGTGAGGCTCAGCACAACGGGTCGGCCCAACTGTTTGGGAGGCGGTGGTGGGAGCGCCGCCCGCCCATCATCTTAATTGCGTGGCCCCCGAGCGGCACCGCAGCAGCTCTGTGCGCTCATCCCCTGTCCTGGGGGAGCCCTCATAGCTCCATGCTCCAGAAGTGGGTGAGTCAAAGGAACAGTTTAAAAATAGACTTTTCAGGGATGTGTTAGCTCTGTGTGTGCACAACACAACAGCTCCCATATGCGCTGTTTACTAGACAACAACGCTACCAATGCATTCCAAATTATTATTATTTTTTTTTACAAAGCGCACCTTTTTCAGTAGTTTCTCCGAACAAGCGGGAGTAAACGAATGTATTATTTATGTGCTATCGTACTAAATAAAAATTGAATCTTCAAGAGCATTCATCATGTTCCAATGAAATGCGGCAAACAGCAAAATACTGGAATCACCGACTTCACTTAATTTGTATTCCTGTGCCCATTATACACCCACTAAAATAATACATTCATCTAAATGGAAAACCCATTCCCTCTACGGGGAGGGGGGTTAAATAAGACAACAGTCCCGATGCCTCGCCTGGAAAGCTGAACAGGCAATCAGCCTGTTTTTATTACGAGGCTGCAGTGGAGCAGAAGTTTAACACATTCCAAGGCCGGCAATGAAAAGAAATCTGAGAGCAGGGATGGTAAACAAACATGGAGGGGCCCTCCGGAAGCGGTGCCTTTGAAGTGAGCGAACGGTGCGACTGGGTAGCTACCTTGACAACAGCAGGTGTTGGTCTGATCCGGTGGTTGCTGGCTGCATGGTTTTGTGCCTTGTCGCCTATGTATTGATTATAGCTGAGCTGGGAGTTTGCGGGTGCCAGAAGGAGCTTCTTCAGCTGAAAACCCCCCACACAGAACAGAGAAGAAAGGGGGGTGGGAGAGAGAATAGAGAAAAAAAAAAGGGGTGAGTAGAGATTACGCAAACTGCCGTTGCCTCTGAAATTTCAACATTTCACTCAAATAAGCGATCGGAGATAGTCAACGCTTTTGTAAATGTCTGACTGAGGATGTTCGATTTATCTTGGTGTAGTTGTAACAACACAGAAGCCCTCATGAAGACAAAGCTCATTACTATCTATCAAGCAGGTCTTCTTTCTGTTTATTTACAGTGTTAAGAGGACAAGTCAATGAGAAACTATATTGCCGGGGCAGGTGTTTTGGGGTACACAACGGCCGTGCTTTACTAGTGTGGATAGGTTGGTCAAGCAGAAGCCAGCGTAAAATACAACGGACTATAACTGAACAAAATAAACAATATTCCAGGTCAAACCCCCTCAGGAAAGGCCAAATCAAAGGGGTTATTGTAGTCATGTTTTGTGTTTCGCAACAAATACACCAGTATGACCAACCTTCATCAGGAAACCAATGATGGTTTTGGGATTAGTATGGCCACTGACATTAGATGAGATGGATTTCCTTTCCTCATTACATCCCTAGCTTGATTTTCAGGCCTGTGGCATAGTGTCACCCATTCCAGACCCACCACTGTGCATGTATCATTACATTGGCGCAGCTAGCACGCTACAATGTAATTAGCACCTCACAGCTAACACTGATCAATTCGATTTGCTCTTTCATCCATGCATCTGAATCATGGCTCATCTCAGCCCACAGACAGACAGACATGCACAAGGGGGGCATGTGGGTTGGCGGCTGGGCTGCCAAAGCTGAAGGCCTGCAAGGCACACAGCCATTTTTGGTCACCGGTTGGCTTCGCTCATAGTGCCTTATCTGGTGCCGGCTGAGGCTCTGGTGAAGGGAGTGAAGGGAAGGGTGTGTGCTGGGGGATGGGGGAGGGGGCGGAACAGGGTCTTACCAAGGAGGGCTCCTCTGGTTCGGGGGTGCGCGGCGAACCGTCGGGGGTGCAGGGACAGCTCTGGTCGCTGGCATTGGTCACGTCCCCATCTGCCAGGGCCTCGAACGAAGGCAATCCGTCCTCGTCCACTGGGATGCTGTCCAGCGTTTCTGTAAGCACTGCCAGCAAGTTGGCCTCATTTTCCTCATCTATCTTCTTAGGAGGAGAAGAGAAGAGGGAAGAGGGATGGAGAGAGAAATAGGACATTTTAGTTTAGAGAACTTGCTTTACCAGCATGTGTATTTATTTGCAGAAGGGGTTGGGAGTGTGGGTGGTAACATGCTTATGTTGTTAATAGAGTAGGCCAGTTTTGCAGCAGAACGGCTTTGTTCTGGAGTCCTATTCCTTTTAAAAACACAATTCTCTCTCTGCGCACATGAGTCAGGCCTGTCACTCATATTTTAAGCATGCAGCTTACAGCACCAAAATAATATCCCCCCCCCCAAAAAAAAAATCCATTAACAAGGGTGACACGCGGGCAAAATATCTAGGGGGGAGCAGATAGGGAAGGAGGGATGTTGAGTTGCCGGAAAGGGAGCGATAGGCTTGTCAAAAATATGTTTCGAGCAATCCTCTGATAAGGCGAATTACTGCCTGTTAATGCTATATGAATGTGTTTTTTTTTAAGCGGCAAGAAAAGACAACTGATGTCCATCGAAAAGCGTGTGTGAGGGGAAAGTTGCCGTCGACATTTCTAAATAAAGTCCTGTTCTCGCCTCTTGTTCCCCTTTGAAGTGGATGTTGTGAGTTAGCTGCAGCTGTTTCCACAGTTAAAGGGGTGAAGAGAGAGAGCGAAAGAGACGGAGAGATGTGAGCTGCCTAGCATCGACAGGGGAGGTGTGTGAGAGAGAGGGGTATGGAGGAGGGAGGGGGGAGACAACAGGCACTGGAAGTTCCAGGACAAAACCCAGGGGAACCGAAAAGACAGGAAAAGATAAACAGCAATCGCCCCGGGATGCTCCATGGCGAGCCCAATAAGAATAAGAACAAATCCCTTTATGCCACACAGCAGGATTAGCATCTCTCGCCGATAGCGTGCGGCGATCATCCCGCCGAGGGGGAACCATCCCTTCAGATAGAGCCACTTGCCTACTCTGGCTTGGCTCTCTCGTGCACACAATTACCCCAGGCCGCTTGCTCCCATTCAACCCCTCTGAGTTTCCCACGATTACACACCACCGTGGATAGCTCTTCACGGGAGAAGCTTTAGAGCTTCCGAGATAGCGGCCATTTAATCTTTTTTTTCTCCTCCATTTTTTGGGAAGATGGCACAGATAGCCTAAGCATTTGCGTTAGCTAGCTGACAGTGAGGAGAATGTGAATCCAATGCCCATTCAGACAACATTCACCCTCTAACAACATGTGCTCTCAGTCATTATTAGAACATTATAAAAAGGGCCATAATTTCACAGAGATAACAAAACGGTGACTGGGGCCACGCCAGCACTGGCAGTAAACGGTTAGCAGGAAATTGCTCCCGAAGTGGTACCATGCTGTTTAATTACTTGCAAAAGAGCTTCAATTCAGCGTGCCGGAACCTATGTTGCCGTTCACAGTTTTCCAACATCCCACTTTATTAGCCGTGCACTAAGCGGGTGGGTAATAACAGTTGATACAGCCAGATCCTTTTCTCAGAACCTAACATGCACTCCTCAGCTAGAAAATTGTAACTGGGATCATTTCAGATGATCTCAAATGAGGCTTTAATGGAGAACCATCTGTTTGGATTCAACATAAACAACTTTTCACTGAAGGCTTGGGTGGCGTTTTCTTAACCTCCTTTCCAGTTTCCTCTTACCCAGTATGCATGTGCTTTGCACGTGAAATGAAGACCACTGTTTGACCGAGTGCCAGTAGAAGTTCAAAAGGCCACCGAGCCTTGTCGGAAAGGAGGGGTCTCAGGAATTGTTTTACAAGGCTCTGGTCGAGTTTCACTCGAGGTACGTGACCACTACAATCCGGTTTGCTAGACTTGAGAGGTAGCCCATGTTCCTCAAGATAACCCCCTGGGGGACTGTAATGCTGTGAAAGGGACACTTGTAAAAGCTCAAGTCGTGACGGTCATGCTACAGGCCTTGCTAAAGCTCCAGCTGGTAAGAGTCCCAGGCCAGTCAGGGGATTTTCAGGGGCTTGGGGGAAAAGAAGAGACCTGAGAAAGTGGTTCTCCTCTTGAGAGAGCCCCTGTCCAGCAAAGCCCAGCTTTGCCATGCCAGCTTAGGACCCTCCTCTCATTGCTTTACTGGACCAAAGTCAATCCACTAACCCCTTGACTCTTCACCAGCCAAAAGAACCCTGCTGGGGGAAATCTTTCACTTGGACCGATTGGGTTGAGATACTCAACCATCGGGGCTAACCTGGCGTCCTCTTTTATCGATTACCACAGCGGCTGTTGAGAGAATGAAATAGGGTTGGCAGAAGAAAAGAAAAAGGAATGGCCTCGGTGGGAGCACCATCTCTCCCATCCTGGTTAATGGACCTCACTGAATTAAAGAGATCTTAACCATCCAAGGCTAATTGTGGGATCACAATATATTAACCCGCTTCAATTCTAAAGGGTGCCATTCATGGCTGTTTTACTCCAAGCGCTTCAATTAGCCATAAAGCATGCTGGCAAGCGCCGGTAGGACTGTTTCCATCTCTCTCCCACCTCCTCCCCCCTCCCCTCCCACACCAGTCCTTCATTATCAGGCGAGGTTCTTTGTTATCAGACAGGCTGTCTTTGAAATCGTCCTTGCTTTAAGTCTGTTATTGAGTTCCGCCGAGCCATTGTGTTCCAGAGGTATTATTCGTGCCACTGATAACGGGGTGTGCATGTTTAAAAAAATAAATAAACACTTTTGAACTCTTGAGTTAAATAGCCAAATTAAATGGACTAATTGCTTCTTGAAGATTTGAAGCCTCCGAGCAATGCTCCAGGAATCAAACTTCAAGTAGACATTTGGCAATGCATCTTTCCATCTTTGAAGGAGGGGAATCAAAAAATCCACTGTAAAAGTTTACGCAATTGCAAACCTGATCATTCAATAAGACAGAGATTCATTTTATACACACTGCTGTTATCTTAAAAGGAAAGAGACTGTTACAACAACCACTCAGGGAGAAGAAAATCCTCTCATTCTAAATGGGTCATCTGTTATTGAAAGTACTTTTTATAAGGGGGAGACTGCAAATAAGGGGAGAAATAAATAAATAAAAAAGTCAGTCTACACAGACAGAAAACATTTCTTAATCAATTGGCCTGCGAATTGCTCGGGGTTAAATCCGCGCCTTGACAATTTAATTGTGCTGCTTCGTCTAGATATTTCTCTCTCTCTCTGCCCCCTCATAAACTCAAAGGCGTTCTCTCGGACGAGGTTAAACGACTAGCCAGACCTAATCAAAGCACAATCAGAAACGGAAGGGAAACCAGGCTAGGAGTGGAGAGGAGGAGAGGTGAGCCGCTTCAACGTCACAACTCCACCAAGAAAGCAGCGTTAGATTTGATGAACAAATAATGTCATTCTGTATTATTGCCCCAGATTTCAGAGGAAATAAATCCAAGTCAGAAGCCACTAAGGCGTTAGTCGAGCTGACAAGTCAGCTGGTCACACAGGCGCAACATATGGCAGGAGAGGGGGGAGGGAAAGGGGCAATTTTATGCTTGGTCCGGCAATACGGTGCGGAGGCTCCGTACGGAGAGTATGACACAATTGCGGAGGATTGCGGAGGCCAAATCAAGCTCTGTACGGTGATGCCATGGACCTCCCAAATGTTGTAACAATGTGGAGGGCTCTGTATAGCTCTGCATTTACATGATTGGTTGATGGTAGGTGGGGGCAGTAGGTCCTTTATAAACACAAACTCACTTCCTTGACAACTTCCATGACAATAAACATGGAGAACCTTGACAAAAGGCTATAAGAACAAGTTTGCAAACGTAAACATCTTCATGATACCGTGTGTAGGGATTTCAAAGACACAAAAATTAGGGGAAGAGAGATCGGGGAGGTAGTGGCGATGGAAGGGGACGCTTGCCACAAGAAGTGGAGGCAGTTGCAGGACAAGTTCGGAAAACAAAATGTTTTAAATGTTTGAAGTGGAGATGCAGGTGAGAAAACGGTGCCATTTGACTTCATGCTGTCTTGGCTGAGCTCCTATATCAAGCACCGGGAAACCGACTCCAATATCTCAGAAGAGGTAAGGTCTTGTCTTTAAATTTTATCCGGCTGCTTGTAATTTGCTGGCTGGCTATAGAGGTTAGCCCTGAATCAGTGCGACCGGTGCATTTTAAGTGGTGCAGACCAATTCATTGGATGCCACACTCTGCTCTGCGGAGGCCGCATCGCCGTAAATGCTGTACGGCCACTGCAGACGCCGGTTGGACCATGAATCGGATTTAAGGTGCAGCACGATGCACTGGAGAGACAAATCGTGCAGCCAACAGAGACGGCCAGTCATTTAGCGCAGGGAGAGAGAAGGTGATCGTAACCTATAGGAACGACACAATACATAAGTGCTGTATATATCATTATTGTGTATGTGTGTGTCTGTGTATGTGTGCATACGTGTGTGTGTGTGTGTGTGTGTGTGTGTGTGTGTGTGTGTGTGTGTGTGTGTGTGTGTGTGTGTGTGTGTGTGTGTGTGTGTGTGTGTGTGTGTGTGTGTGTGTGTGTGTGTGTGTGTGTGTGTGTGTGTGTCAGGCTGCACTGTCTTTCTCAGTGTTACGAGTCATAAAACAAAATATTAAAACTGTCAAATTTGTCAAGGCCATGATTGGCCCGGTAACAGATGTCAGCGCTGAAGGCCAGTCTCGTTTTACCGTCTGGCTACTGGAGTCAACGGTGCATCGGATTATTCAAAGTCCATTTCCCAAGCAAACGATCCCAAGCAAGAGACCGGGGTCTGCTTGCTTTGGACACAAGGCTCACCAGGTGGCATCGGTCAACACCTGAAAATGTTTGAGCCAAGACACACGCAACACACACACATAGAAAAATAAAACACACGTATACAGCCCATTTACCCAGCAATAAAAGTCTAATTCCTTGACCGTCTGGGTTTTACATACAGATAAGAGTGGTCAAAACTGTGGGTCGTCCACTCAGCTCAAATCAGACCATTTCCCTCTCTGCTGAGCTAACGCCGTAAGAGGGCTCATATCCTAGCTTGCCTAACATCTTAGCAATGTACTACTAGGGTGCAGGATTATGATCCAAGCCAGAAATCTTGGCCCTACACACAGTTTCTCAGTGATATCAGGAGTGATGTCAAGGCAGGATATCACTGTCACGTGTCACTCCCATTGACAACCAGTATGACTTTTAAACAGTGGAAACTACATTCCGGCCTGTCGGTGAAGCCTTGGACTGTGTGAGGGAGAAGTGTATGCCCCGAGGCCAGCACTGATGATGTGTCTCCTGGGAGCCATTTCAACCGTTAGAGCGCTATGAGATGAGAACGGAGAGAGCGAGAGAGCGAGAGAGAGAGGGGGGAGGGGGGGGGAGCGCAAGAGCAGAAGAAAATCCTTATGACCGATTCTCTGTCAAAGACCGTCAAACCAGACACAACTCACTCTGATTCTGAGAGTAACCCAAATGTGTTTATAAGGAAACGTCTCTTTATTCTGGTTTGTAAAAGGGTGATGGGCCCAGTCTTTGACCGACAGCTCCGGCTGTCCCACCACAACTCTTGACCGAAACTCTGACACAAAACATGCCCAGGTCTCGAAAATCTGCTGACGCCATCCTTGTCCTACGGCAATTTTTAGACTTCAGCCTTACCGGTTGTACAGTACCCCTGGGTCAAAAGTCACGGGAGTCAGCAAAAGCTACACTACCACCACAACATCATCAGCAGCCATGAAACAAGCTAGAATCCTTGCTCAGGATTCTCTAAGCAGGTGTACACATAACAGAAACAGGCAGACATAGCAGCTCGCACAATGCCAACGGTGGATCTCTAAGGAGATCAGACTGTTGGACTCCAACAAATGAGGAGATGGACACCAACAAATGAAGAGATGGACACCAACAAATGAGGAGATGGACACCAACAAATGAGAAGATGGACACCAACAAATGAGAAGATGGACACCAACAAATGAGGAGATGGACACCAACAAATGAGGAGATGGACACCAACAAATGAGGAGATGGACACCAACAAATGAGGAGATGGACACCAACAAATGAAGAGATGGACACCAACAAATGAGGAGATGGACACCAACAAATGAGGAGATGGACACCAACAAATGAGAAGATGGACACCAACAAATGAGAAGATGGACACCAACAAATGAGAAGATGGACACCAACAAATGAGAAGATGGACACCAACAAATGAGAAGATGGACACCAACAAATGAGAAGATGGACACCAACAAATGAGGAGATGGACACCAACAAATGAGGAGATGGACACCAACAAATGAGAAGATGGACACCAACAAATGAGAAGATGGACACCAACAAATGAGAAGATGGACACCAACAAATGAAGAGATGGACACCAACAAATGAGGAGATGGACACCAACAAATGAAGAGATGGACACCAACAAATGAGGAGATGGACACCAACAAATGAGAAGATGGACACCAACAAATGAGGAGATGGACACCAACAAATGAGGAGATGGACACCAACAAATGAGGAGATGGACACCAACAAATGAGGAGATGGACACCAACAATTGAGGAGATGGACCCCAACAAATGAGGAGATGGACACCAACAAATGAGGAGATGGACACCAACAAATGAGGAGATGGACCCCAACAAATGAGGAGATGGACACCAACAAATGAGGAGATGGACACCAACAAATGAGGAGATGGACACCAACAATTGAGGAGATGGACACCAACAAATGAAGAGATGGACACCAACAAATGAGGAGATGGACACCAACAAATGAAGAGATGGACACCAACAAATGAGGAGATGGACACCAACAAATGAGAAGATGGACACCAACAAATGAGGAGATGGACACCAACAAATGAGGAGATGGACACCAACAAATGAGGAGATGGACACCAACAAATGAGGAGATGGACACCAACAATTGAGGAGATGGACCCCAACAAATGAGGAGATGGACACCAACAAATGAGAAGATGGACACCAACAAATGAGGAGATGGACCCCAACAAATGAGGAGATGGACACCAACAAATGAGGAGATGGACACCAACAAATGAGGAGATGGACCCCAACAAATGAGGAGATGGACACCAACAAATGAGGAGATGGACACCAACAAATGAGGAGATGGACACCAACAATTGAGGAGATGGACACCAACAAATGAGGAGATGGACACCAACAAATGAGGAGATGGACACCAACAAATGAGGAGATGGACACCAACAAATGAAGAGATGGACACCAACAAATGAGGAGATGGACACCAACAAATGAGGAGATGGACACCAACAAATGAAGAGAAGGCCAATGGTTGGTTCCATATGCCTCTAGCAAAGGGGGGTGGACCGAACACCTAAAGCAATCCTCCCCTCCCCCAGGAGGTTTGGACTAGTCTGGCCATCTCCACTGCTGAAGACAACTGGAGCTCTCCAGTGACTAGACTTACTAGAATCTGAGGAGTGGCTTAGTCACAAGCGTTACAGGCCCAGGAGAGCCGCCGGTCACCAGACAGCTGAAGCCAGACCATGAGGAGGGTTTATATTAACAGTGTGATTAGAGAATCCACATCTAAGGCCTAACACAGAACTGCTGTTGTTTTTCGTCCCTCTCCTTCTAACAGATGGTCAGAGTGGTCAGAGCCTGTTTAATTCTTTCTTTTTATTACTCCAACGTAATTACACACCATCAAAATGTTTGGATGCTCTTTCGTGTGGTGATTTGGGTTGGGGTTCTTCTGTATTATCCAGGTTGACGCAAGAAATGGAGGTTCTTGCATTCCCACTTAGTTGAAATCGGACTTTGATTGCTTGTATCAGAAATCATTGCTTGCATCAGAAATCCCACTAGATACAGAGTAAGAGATGGGGAATATTTTCTATGCATTTTTCTAATGGCATGCAACTAGCCGTTCACTTTAGTAGACAGCTATGAAGCTGCAGTGCTAAGCATCCCTCCGTACGTGTCGGCGTGTAAACAATGGTGGTCAGTAGATGGGAAAGTGTGGGGGGGGGGGGCTCTGAAGTGCAAACCCTGTTAAATGGACATTGTCACATTACCTCCACCAAAGCATCGGTAACCGTTACCGTTACCGTGCGTGTAGCAAAACAAAAACAATGTGTGGTGTTAGTTTGCGGCTGTGTTGTCATGACATTTTCACAGAGAGAAAACATCCAAAGCTTCTCCTTTTCTCACAGAACTGCCAAGGATAATATCCGCTGCCCCCCCCCTTTCCCCTCCTGACCTTTCAGACCCTGCCAAGCTCATCAAGGGCTGCGGGCCTTTTCATTTGTCGCAGTAATATCTAAAGGAGGATCCATTCCTTAGAAAGGAGAGGGCGAGGATGAGGGTGGACAGATACTGTTATCACACAGTGGTGTTGTGTACCGGGACGCAAACGGGAAACATTTTGTATGCAGGGAAGCACACTTCTGCGTCGATTGGGAGCGTGTGCGCGTGCGCGTGTGCATGCGGGTGTGCTTCTATGTAAGCACGCGTGTGTGTCTATGTGTGTGCGCGGTGTTGGGGAGGGTATGGACCCAATATCACAAATATATGGTAATTGAAACCACAGAAATCTTTTCGGAAAATATAGTCAATTTGATTCTGTGGCAAAAGGTCACCCTATTCAATTTACACTCTATGCCGAGTACAACAAGGAGAGCAGAAAACACCTGAAAGCAAATGATCCTATCAAGCCGAGAGACCTCGGCACTTACCTACTGCATAAAAGCTATTTGCTGATTACTAAATAAATGCATTATCTTTTACCTTGACTTCTGTGCATGTGTGTGTGTTTCCCCCCAGTTGTATCTGGTCCGGGTGCTGCAGCAGGTAGGTCTTGTCCGTGCCTTGACTTTGTGAGCAGGTTATCAAGAGTCACGTTTCATCCACTTGGCTATCTGATGGCCTTTCTGGGGTGGCGACACACTCGCCAGCAGGTAAACATAAGAGGGCGCCCAAAACCCTTCAACGGTCTGAGTGGGACTATTGAGTAATACTACGTCTCTACAACTGTGGAGATACACATAGAGCAAACTAACGAGAGAAAGTCTAAGTCCTCTGCATCAATACAGATGGGTGTTAGGAAAGGTTTCTAAGATGGGACTT